>NW_027308109.1:0-194000 GCF_047496885.1 Scyliorhinus torazame
CGAAACGAGACAAGGAAGGTGAAAGAGGACGAAACAAGACGAAAGAGGTTAAAAGAGAGCTAAACGAGACGGTGGAGGGTGAAAGAGAGCGAAACGAGACGAAGGAAAGTGAAAGAGAGCGAAAAAAGACGATGGATGTTGAAAGAGAGCGAAACGAGAGGAAGGAGGGTGAAAGAGAGCGAAACGAGACGAAGGAGGGTGAAAGAGAGCGAAATGAGACGAAGGAGGGTGAAAGAGAGCGAAAGGAGTCGAAGGAGGGTGAAAGAGAGTGGAACGAGACGAAGGAGTGTGAAGGAGACCGAAACGAGACGAAGGAGGGTGAAAGAGAGCGAAACGAGACGAAGGAGGGTGAAAGAGAGCGAAACGAGAAGAAGGAGGGTGAAAGAGATCGAAACGAGATGAAGGAGGGTGAAAGAGAGGGAAACGAGATGAAGGAGGGTCAAAGAGAGCGAAACGAGACGAAGGAGGGTGAAAGAGAGTGAAACGAGATGAAGGAGGGTGAAAGAGAGCGAAACGAGATGAAGAAAGGTGAAAGAGAGCGAAATGAGACGAAGGAGGGTGAAAGAGAGCGAAAGAGATGAAGGAGGGGGTAAGAGAGCGAAACGAGAAGAAAGAGGGTGAAAGAGAGCGAAATGAGACGAAGGAGGGTGAAAGAGAGCTAAACGAAATGAAGGAGGGCCAAAGAGAGCGAAACGAGTCGAAGCAGGGTGAAAGAGAGTGAAACGCGATGAAGGAGGGTGAAAGAGAGCAAAACGAGATGAAGGAGGGTGAAAGAGAGCTAAATGAGATGAAGGAGGGTGATAGAGAGCGAAACGAGATGAAGGAGGGTGGAAGAGAGCGAAATGAGACGAAGGAGGGTGAAAGAGAGCGAAAGGAGTCAAAGGAGGGTTAAAGAGAGAGGAACGAGACGAAGGAGGATGAAAGAGACCGAAACGAGACGGTGGAGGGTGAAAGAGAGCGAAATGAGACGAAGGACCGTGAAAGAGAGCGAAACAAGATGAAGGAGGGCGAAAGAGAGCGAAACGAGAGGAAGGAGGGTGAAAGAGAGCAAAACGAGATGAAGCAGGGTGAAAGAGAGCGAAACGAGACTAAGGAGGGCGAAAGAGAGTGAGACGAGAGGAAGGAGGGTGAAAGAGAGCGAAACGAGACCAAGGAGGGTGAAAGAGAGCGAAACGAGACGAAGGAGGGTCAAAGAGAGCGAAACGAGACGAAAGAGGATATAAGAGAGCGAAACGAGACGGTGGAGGGTGAAAGAGAGCGAAACGAGATGGTGGAGGGTGAAAGAGAGCGAAACGAGACGAAGGAGGGTGAAAGAGAGCGAAACAAGACGATGGAGGGTGAAAGAGAGCGAAACGAGAGGAAGGAGGGTGAAAGAGAGCGAAACGAGACAAAGGAGGGTGAAAGAGAGCGAAACGAGACGAAGGAGGGTGAAAGAGAGCGAAACGAGACGAAGGAGGGTGAAAGAGAGCGAAAGGAGATGAAGGAGGGTGAAAGAGAGCGAAAGGAGTCGAAGGAGGGTGAAAGAGAGTGGAACGAGACGAAGGAGGGTGAAGGAGACCGAAACGAGATGAAGGAGGGTCAAAGAGAGCGAAACAAGACAGTGGAGGGTGAAAGAGAGCGAAACGATACGAAGGAGGGTGAAAGAGAGCGAAACGAGACGAAGGAGGGTGAAAGAGAGCGGAACGAGATGAAGGAGGGTGAAATAGAGCGAAACGAGAAGATGGAGGGTGACAGAGAGCGAAATGAGAAGAAGGAGGGTGGAAGAGAGCGAAACGAAACGAATTAGGGTGAAAGAGAGAGAAACGAAACGAATTAGGGTGAAAGAGAGAGAAACGAGACGAAGGAAGGTGAAAGAGAGCGAAACGAGACGAAGGAAGGTGAAAGAGAGCGAAATGAGACAAAGGAGGGTGAAAGGGAGCGAAACGAAATGAAGGAGGGTGAAAGAGAGCGAAACGAGATGAAGGAGGGTGAAAGAGAGCGAAACGAGAAAAGGAAGGTGAAAGAGGACGAAACAAGACGAAAGAGGGTAAAAGAGAGCGAAACGAGACGGTGGAGGGTGAAAGAGAGCGAAACGAGACGAAGGAGAGTGAAATAGAGTGAAACAAGACGATGGAGAGTGAAAGAGAGCTAAACGGGACGAAGGAGGGTCAAAGAGAGTGAAACGAGACGAAAGAGGGTAAAAGAGAGCGAAACGAGACGGTGGAGGGTGAAAGAGAGCGAAACGAGAAGAAGGAGAGTGAAAGAGAGCGAAACAAGACGTTGGATGGTGAAAGAGAGCGAAATGAGAGGAAGGAGGGTGAAAGATTGCGAAACAAGACGATGGAGGGTGAAAGAGAGCGAAACGAGAGGAAGGAGGGTGAAAGATAGCGAAACGAGACAAAGGAGGGTGAAAGAGAGCGAAACGAGTTGAAGGAGGGTGAAAAAGAGCGAAACGAGATGAAGGAGGGTGAAAGAGAGCGAAACGAGACGAAGAAAGGTGAAAGAGAGTGAAACGAGACTTGGAGGGTGAAAGAGAGCGAAAGGAGATGAAGGAGGGTGAAAGAGAGCGAAATGAGACGAAGGAGGGTGGAAGAGAGCGAAAGGAGTCAAAGGAGGGTGAAAGAGAGTGGAACGAGACGAAGGAGGGTGAAGGAGACAGAAACGAGACGAAGGAGGTTGAAAGAGAGCGAAACGAGACGAAGGAGGGTGAAAGAGAGCGAAACGAGAAGAAGGAGGGTGAAAGAGAGCGAAACGAGACGAAGGAGGGTGAAAGAGAGCGAAACGAGATGAAGGAGGGTCAAAGAGAGGGAAACGAGATGAAGGAGGGTGAAAGAGAGCGAAACGAGATGAAGGAGGGTGAAAGAGAGCTAAACGAGACGAAGGAGGGTCACAGAGAGCGAAACGAGACGAAAGAGGGTAAAAGAGAGCGAAACGAGACGGTGGAGGGTGAATGAGAGCGAAACGAGACGAAGGAGGGTGAAAGTGAGCGAAACAAGACGAAGGAGGGCGAAAGAGAGCGAAACGAGAGGAAGGAGGGTGAAAGAGATCGAAACGAGATGAAGGAGCGTGAAAGAGAGCGAAACGAGACGAAGGAGGGTGAAAGAGAGCGAAACGAGACGAAGGAGGGTGAAAGAGAGCGAAAGGAGTCGAAGGAGGGTGAAAGAGAGCGGAACGAGACGAAGGAGGGTGAAAGAGAACGAAATGAGACGAAGGAGGGTGATAGAGAGTGAAACGAGACGAAGGAGGGTGAAAGAGGGCGAAACGAAACAAAGGCGGGTGGAACAGAGCGATACAAGACGAAGGAGGGTTAAAGAGAGCGAAACGAGACGAAGGAGGGTGAAAGAGAGCAAAACGAGATGAAGGAGTGTAAAACAGAGCGAAACGAGACAGTGGAGGGTGAAAGAGAGCGAAACGAGACGAAGGAGGGTCAAAGAGAGCGAAACGAGATGAAGGAGGGTGGAAGAGAGCGAAACGAAACGAAGGAGGGTGAAAGAGAGAGAAACGAGACGAAGGAAGGTGAAAGAGAGCGAAACGAGACGAAGGAAGGTGAAAGAGAGCGAAATGAGACTAAGGAGGGTGAAAGGGAGCGAAAGGAGTCGTAGGAGGGTGAAGGAGAGTGGAACGAGACGAAGGAGGGTGAAAGAGACCGAAACGAGACGAAGGAGGGTGAAAGAGAGCGAAACGAGACGAAGGAAGGTGAAAGAGAGCGAAACGAGATGAAGGAACGTTAAAGAGAGCGAAACGAGACAAAGGAGGGTGAAAGGGAGCGAAACGAAATGAAGGAGGGTGAAAGAGAGCGAAACGAGATGAAGGAGGGTGAAAGAGAGCGAAAGGAGACAAGGAAGGTGAAAGAGGACGAAACAAGACGAAAGAGGGTAAAAGAGAGCGAAACGTGATGGTGGAGGGTGAAAGAGAGCAAAACGAGACGAAGGAGAGTGAAAGAGATTGAAACAAGACGATGGATGTTGAAAGAGAGCGAATCGAGAGGAAGGAGGGTGAAAGAGAGCGAAACAAGACGATGGAGGGTGAAAGAGAGCTAAACGAGACGAAGGAGGGTCAAAGAGAGTGAAACGAGACGAAAGAGGGTAAAAGAGAGCGAAACGAGACGATGGATGGTGAAAGAGAGCGAAACGAGAGGAAGGAGGGTGAAAGAGAGCGAAACAAGACGATGGAGGGTGAAAGAGAGCGAAATGAGAGGAAGGAGGGTGAAAGAGAGCGAAACGAGACAAAGGAGGGTGAAAGAGAGCGAAACGAGACGAAGGAGGGTGAAAGAGAGCGAAACGAGAAGAAGGATGGTGAAATAGAGCGAAACGAGACGAAGGACGGTGAATGAGAGAGAAACGAGACGAAGGAAGGTGAAAGAGAGCGAAACGAGACGAAGGAAGGTGAAAGAGAGCGAAACGAGACGAAGGAGGGTGAAAGAGGGCGAAACGAGACGAAGGCGGGTGGAACAGAGCGAAACAAGATGAAAGAAGGGTGAAAGAGAGCAAAACGAGACGAAGGAGGGTGAAAGAGTGCGAAGCGAGACGAAGGAGCATGAAAGAGAGCGAAACGAGATGAAGGAGGGTAAAAGAGAGCGAAACGAGATGAAAGAGAGTAAAAGAGAGCGGAAGGAGACGAAGGAGGGTGAAAGAGAGTGAAACGAGACGAAGGAGGGTAAAAGAGAGCGGAACGAGACGAAGAAGGGTGAAAGAGAGCGAAACGAGAAGAAGGAGGGTGAAAGATAGCGAAACGAGACGAAGGAGGGTGAAAGAGAGCGAAACGAGATGAAGGAGGGTGGAAGAGAGCGAAACGAAACGAAGGAGGGTGAAAGAGAGAGAAACGAGACGAAGGAAGGTGAAAGAGAGCGAAACGAGACGAAGGAAGTTGAAAGAGAGCGAAATGAGACTAAGGAGGGTGAAAGGGAGCGAAACGAA
Organism: Scyliorhinus torazame; assembly: GCF_047496885.1. Taxonomy (NCBI): domain Eukaryota; kingdom Metazoa; phylum Chordata; class Chondrichthyes; order Carcharhiniformes; family Scyliorhinidae; genus Scyliorhinus; species Scyliorhinus torazame. The sequence goes on from NW_027308109.1 coordinate 4,896, forward strand.
ATGAAGGAGGGTGAAAGAGAGCGAAACGAGATGAAGGAGGGTGAAAGAGAGCGAAACGAGAAAAGGAAGGTGAAAGAGGACGAAACAAGACGAAAGAGGGTAAAAGAGAGCGAAACGAGACGGTGGAGGGTGAAAGAGAGCGAAACGAGACGAAGGAGAGTGAAAGAGAGTGAAACAAGACGATGGAGAGTGAAAGAGAGCTAAACGGGACGAAGGAGGGTCAAAGAGAGAGGAACGAGACTAAGGAGGGCGAAAGAGAGTGAAACGAGAGGAAGGAGGGTGAAAGAGAGCGAAACGAGACCAAGGAGGGTGAAAGAGAGCGAAACGAGACGAAGGAGGGTCAAAGAGAGCGAAACGATACGAAAGAGGGTATAAGAGAGCGAAACGAGACGGTGGAGGGTGAAAGAGAGCGAAATGAGATGGTGGAGGGTGAAAGAGAGCGAAACGAGACGAAGGAGGGTGAAAGAGAGCGAAACAAGACGATGGAGGGTGAAAGAGAGCGAAACGAGAGGAAGGAGGGTGAAAGAGAGCGAAACGAGACAAAGGAGGGTGAAAGAGAGCGAAACGAGACGAAGGAGGGTGAAAGAGAGCGAAACGAGACGAAGGAGGGTGAAAGAGAGCGAAACGAGACGAAGAAAGGTGTAAGAGAGTGAAACGAGACGAAGGAGGGTAAAAGAGAGCGAAAGGAGATGAAGGAGGGTGAAAGAGAGCGAAAGGAGTCGAAGGAGGGTGAAAGAGAGTGGAACGAGACGAAGGAGGGTGAAGGAGACCGAAACGAGATGAAGGAGGGTCAAAGAGAGCGAAACAAGACAGTGGAGGGTGAAAGAGAGCGAAACGATACGAAGGAGGGTGAAAGAGAGCGAAACGAGACGAAGGAGGGTGAAAGAGAGCGGAACGAGATGAAGGAGGGTGAAATAGAGCGAAACGAGAAGATGGAGGGTGAAAGAGAGCGAAACGAGACGAAGGAGGGTGAAAGAGAGCGAAACGAGATGAAGGAGGGTGGAAGAGAGCGAAACGAAGCGAAGGAGGGTGAAAGAGAGAGAAACGAGACGAAGGAAGGTGAAAGAGAGCGAAACGAGTCAAAGGAAGCTGAAAGAGAGCGAAACGAGACAAAGGAGGGTGAAAGGGAGCGAAACGAAATGAAGGAGGTTGAAAGAGAGCGAAACGAATTGGAGGAGGGTGAAAGAGAGCGAAACGAGACAAGGAGGGTGAAAGATGGCGAAACGAGACGACGGCGGGTGCAACAGAGCGAAACAAGACGAAGGAGGGTGAAAGAGAGCGAAACGAGACGAAGGAGGGTGAAAGAGAGCAAAACGAGACGAAGGAGTGTGAAACAGAGCGAAACGCGACGAAGGAGGAAGAAAGTGAGCTAAACGAGACGAAGGAGGGTCAAAGAGAGCGAAACGAGACGAAAGAGGGAAAAAGAGAGCGAAGCGAGACGGTGGAGGGTGAAAGAGAGCGAAACGAGACGAAGGAGAGTGAAATAGAGCGAAACAAGTCGATGGATGGTGAAAAAGAGCGAAAGGAAGGAGGGTGAAAGAGGGCGAAACAAGACGATGGTGGGTGAAAGAGAGCGAAACGAGAGGAAGGAGGGTGAAAGAGAGCGAAACGAGACGAAGGAGGGTGAAAGAGAGCGAAAGGAGTCGTAGGAGGGTGAAAGAGAGTGGAACGAGACGAAGGAGGGTGAAAGAGACCGAAACGAGACGAAGGAGGGTGAAAGAGAGCGAAACGAGACGAAGAAAGGTGAAAGACAGCGAAACGAGACGAAGGAGGGTAAAAGAGAGCGAAAGGAGATGAAGGAGGGTGAAAGAGGGCGAAAGGAGTCGAAGGAGGGTGAAAGAGAGTGGAACGAGACGAAGGAGGATGAAGTTGACCGAAACGAGACGAAGGAGGGTGAAAGAGAGCGAAACGAGACGAAGGAGTGTGAAAGAGAGAGAAACGAGAAGAAGGAGGGTGAAAGAGAGTGAACGAGACGAAGGAGGGTGAAAGAGAGCGAAACGAGACGAAGGAGGGTGAAAGAGAGCAAAACGAGACGAAGGAGTGTGAAACAGAGCGAAACGCGACGAAGGAGGAAGAAAGTGAGCTAAACGAGACGAAGGAGGGTCAAAGAGAGCGAAACGAGACGAAAGAGGGAAAAAGAGAGCGAAGCGAGACGGTGGAGGGTGAAAGAGAGCGAAACGAGACGAAGGAGAGTGAAAGAGAGCGAAACAAGTCGATGGATGGTGAAAAAGAGCGAATGGAAGGAGGGTGAAAGAGGGCGAAACAAGACGATGGTGGGTGAAAGAGAGCGAAACGAGAGGAAGGAGGGTGAAAGAGAGCGAAACGAGACGAAGGAGGGTGAAAGAGAGCGAAAGGAGTCGTAGGAGGGTGAAAGAGAGTGGAACGAGACGAAGGAGGGTGAAAGAGACCGAAACGAGACGAAGGAGGGTGAAAGAGAGCGAAACGAGACGAAGAAAGGTGAAAGACAGCGAAACGAGACGAAGGAGGGTAAAAGAGAGCGAAAGGAGATGAAGGAGGGTGAAAGAGGGCGAAAGGAGTCGAAGGAGGGTGAAAGAGAGTGGAACGAGACGAAGGAGGATGAAGTTGACCGAAACGAGACGAAGGAGGGTGAAAGAGAGCGAAACGAGACGAAGGAGTGTGAAAGAGAGAGAAACGAGAAGAAGGAGGGTGAAAGAGAGTGAACGAGACGAAGGAGGGTGAAAGAGAGCGAAACGAGATGAAGGAGGGTCAAAGGGAGCGAAACGAGACGAAGGAGGGTGAAAGAGAGCGAAACGAGACGAAGGAGGGTGAAAGACAGCGAAACGAGACGATGGAGGGTGAAAGAGAGCGAAACGAGAGGAAGGAGGGTGAAAGAGAGCGAAACGAGACGAAGGAGGGTGAAAGAGAGCGAAACGAGATGAAGGAGGGTGGAAGCGAACGAAACGAGCCGAAGGAGGGTGAAAGAGAGAGAAACGAGACGAAGGAAGGTGAAAGAGAGCGAAACGAGACGAAGGAAGGTGAAAGAGAGCGAAACGAGACAAAGGAGGGTGAAAGGGAGCGAAACGAGATGAAGGAGGGTGAAAGAGAGCGAAACGAAATGAAGGAGGGTGAAAGAGGGCGAAACGAGACAAAGGCGGGTGGAACAGAGCGAAACAAGACGAAAGAAGGGTGAATGAGAGCAAAACGAGACAAAGGAGGGTGAAAGAGGGCGAAGCGAGACGAAGGAGCATGAAAGAGAGCGAAACGAGATGAAGGAGGGTAAAAGAGAGCGAAACGAGACGAAAAAGTGTAAAAGAGAGCGAAACGATACGAAGGAGGGTGAAAGAGAGCGAATCGAGACGAAGGAGGGTGAAAGAGAGCGGAACGAGATGAAGGAGGGTGAAATAGAGCGAAACGAGAAGAAGGAGGGTGAAAGAGAGTGAAACGAGATGAAGGAGTGTGAAAGAGAGCGAAACGAGAAGACGGCGGGTGCAACAGAGCGAAACAAGACGAAGGAGGGTGAAAGAGAGCGAAACGAGACGAAGGAGGGTGAAAGAGAGCGAAACAAGACGAAAGAGGGTAAAAGAGAGCAAAACGAGACGGTGGAGGGTGAAAGAGAGCGAAACGAGACGAAGGAGAGTGAAAGAGAGCGAAACAAGACGATGGATGGTGAAAGAGAGCGAAACGAGAGGAAGGAGGGTGAAAGAGAGCGAAACAAGACGATGGTGGGTGAAAGAGAGCGACACGAGAGGAAGGAGGGTGAAAGAGAGCGAAACGAGACAAAGGAGGGTGAAAGAGAGCGAAATGAGACGAATGAGGGTGAAAGAGATCGAAACGAGACGAAGGAGGGTGAAAGAGAGCGAAACGAGACGAAGAAAGGTGAAAGAGAGCGAAACGAGACTTGGAGGGTGAAAGAGAGTGAAAGGAGATGAAGGAGGGTGAAAGAGAGCAAAAGGAGTCGAAGGAGGGTGAAAGAGAGTGGAACGAGACGAAGGAGGGTGAAGGAGACCGAAACGAGATGAAGGAGGGTGAAAGAGAGCGAAACGAGAGGAAGGAGGGTGAAAGAGATCGAAACGAGATGAAGGAGGGTGAAAGAGAGCGAAACGAGATGAAGGAGGGTGAAAGAGAGCGAAACGAGGCGAAGGAGGGTGAAACAGAGCGAAAGGAGTCGAAGGAGGGTGAAAGAGAGCGGAACGAGACGAAGGAGGGTGAAAGAGAACGAAACGAGACGAAGGAGGGTGAAAGAGAGGGACACGAGACAAAGGAGGTTGAAAGAGGGCGATACGAAACGAAGGCCGGTGGAACAGAGCGATACAAGACGAAGGAGGGTGAAAGAGAGCAAAACGAGCCGAAGGAGTGTAAAACAGAGCGAAACGAGACGAAGGAGGGTGCAAGAGAGCTAAACGAGACGAAGGACGGTCAAAGAGAGTGAAACAAGACGGTGGAGGGTGAAAGAGAGCGAAACGAGATGAAGGAGGGTGAAAGAGAGCGAAACGAGACGATGGAGGGTGAAAGAGAGCGAAACGAGAGGAAGAAGGGTGAAAGAGAGCGAAACGAGACGAAGGAGGGTGAATGAGAGAGAAACGAGACGAAGGAAGGTGAAAGAGAGCGAAACGAGACGAAGGAAGGTTAAAGAGAGCGAAACGAGACAAAGGAGGGTGAAAGGGAGCGAAACGAGATGAAGGAGGGTGAAAGAGAGCGAAACGAGATGATGGAGGGTGAAAGAGAGCGAAACGAGACGAAGGAGGGTGAAAGAGGGCGAAACGAGACGAAGGCGGGTGGAACAGAGTGAAACAAGATGAAAGAAAGGTGAAAGAGAGCGAAACGAGATGATGGAGGGTGAAAGAGAGCTTAAACGAGACGAAGGAGGGTGAAAGAGGGCGAAACGAGACGATGGCGGGTGGAACAGAGTGAAACAAGATGAAAGAAAGGTGAAAGAGAGCAAAACGAGACGAAGGAGGGTGAAAGAGGGCGAAGCGAGACGAAGGAGCATGAAAGAGAGCGAAAAGAGATGAAGGAGGGTAAAAGAGAGCGAAACAAGACGAAAGAGTGTAAAAGAGAGCGAAACGAGACAAAGGAGGGTGAAAGAGAGTGAAACGAGACGAAGGAGGGTAAAAGAGAGCGGAACGAGACGAAGGAGGGTGAAAGAGAGCGAAACGAGAAGAAGGAGGGTGAAAGAGATCAAAACGAGACGAAGGAGGGTGAAAGAGAGCGAAACGAGATGAAGGAGGGTGGAAGAGAGCGAAACGAAACGAAGGAGGGTGAAAGAGAGAGAAACGCGACGAAGGAGGGTGAAGGAGACCGAAACGAGACGAAGGACCGTGAAAGAGAGCGAAACAAGACGAAGGAGGGCGAAAGAGAGCGAAACGAGAGGAAGGAGGGTGAAAAAGAGCAAAACGAGATGAAGCAGGGTGAAAGAGAGCGAAACGAGACTAAGGAGGGCGAAAGAGAGTGACACGAGAGGAAGGAGGGTGAAAGAGAGCGAAACGAGACCAAGGAGGGTGAAAGAGAGCGAAACGAGACGAAGGAGGGTCAAAGAGAGCGAAACGAGACGAAAGAGGATATAAGAGAGCGAAACGAGACGGTGGAGGGTGAAAGAGAGCGAAACGAGATGGTGGAGGGTGAAAGAGAGCGAAACGAGACGAAGGAGGGTGAAAGAGAGCGAAACAAGACGATGGAGGGTGAAAGAGAGCGAAACGAGAGGAAGGAGGGTGAAAGAGAGCGAAACGAGACAAAGGAGGGTGAAAGAGAGCGAAACGAGACGAAGGAGGGTGAAAGAGAGCGAAACGAGACGAAGGAGGGTGAAAGAGAGCGAAACGAGACGAAGAAAGGTGTAAGAGAGTGAAACGAGACGAAGGAGGGTAAAAGAGAGCGAAAGGAGATGAAGGAGGGTGAAAGAGAGTGAAAGGAGTCGAAGGAGGGTGAAAGAGAGTGGAACGAGACGAAGGAGGGTGAAGGAGACCGAAACGAGATGAAGGAGGGTCAAAGAGAGCGAAACAAGACAGTGGAGGGTGAAAGAGAGCGAAACGATATGAAGGAGGGTGAAAGAGAGCGAAACGAGACGAAGGAGGGTGAAAGAGAGCGGAACGAGATGAAGGAGGGTGAAATAGAGCGAAACGAGAAGATGGAGGGTGAAAGAGAGCGAAACGAGACGAAGGAGGGTGAAAGAGAGCGAAAGAGATGAAGGAGGGGGTAAGAGAGCGAAACGAGAAGAAAGAGGGTGAAAGAGAGCGAAATGAGACGAAGGAGGGTGAAAGAGAGCTAAACGAAATGAAGGAGGGCCAAAGAGAGCGAAACGAGTCGATGCAGGGTGAAAGAGAGTGAAACGCGATGAAGGAGGGTGAAAGAGAGCAAAACGAGATGAAGGAGGGTGAAAGAGAGCTAAATGAGATGAAGGAGGGTGATAGAGAGCGAAACGAGATGAAGGAGGGTGGAAGAGAGCGAAATGAGACGAAGGAGGGTGAAAGAGAGCGAAAGGAGTCAAAGGAGAGTGAAAGAGAGAGGAACGAGACGAAGGAGGATGAAAGAGACCGAAACGAGATGGTGGAGGGTGAAAGAGAGCGAAACGAGACGAAGGACCGTGAAAGAGAGCGAAACAAGACGAAGGAGGGCGAAAGAGAGCGAAACGAGAGGAAGGAGGGTGAAAGAGAGCAAAACGAGATGAAGCAGGGTGAAAGAGAGCGAAACGAGACTAAGGAGGGCGAAAGAGAGTGAAACGAGAGGAAGGAGGGTGAAAGAGAGCGAAACGAGACCAAGGAGGGTGAAAGAGAGCGAAACGAGACGAAGGAGGGTCAAAGAGAGCGAAACGATACGAAAGAGGGTATAAGAGAGCGAAACGAGACGGTGGAGGGTGAAAGAGAGCGAAACGAGATGGTGGAGGGTGAAAGAGAGCGAAACGAGACGAAGGAGGGTGAAAGAGAGCGAAACAAGACGATGGAGGGTGAAAGAGAGCGAAACGAGAGGAAGGAGGGTGAAAGAGAGCGAAACGAGACAAAGGAGGGTGAAAGAGAGAGAAACGAGAAGAAGGAGGGTGAAAGAGAGCGAAACGAGACGAAGGAGGGTGAAAGAGAGCGAAACGAGACGAAGAAAGGTGTAAGAGAGTGAAACGAGACGAAGGAGGGTAAAAGAGAGCGAAAGGAGATGAAGGAGGGTGAAAGAGAGCGAAAGGAGTCGAAGGAGGGTGAAAGAGAGTGGAACGAGACGAAGGAGGGTGAAGGAGACCGAAACGAGATGAAGGAGGGTCAAAGAGAGCGAAACAAGACAGTGGAGGGTGAAAGAGAGCGAAACGATACGAAGGAGGGTGAAAGAGAGCGAAACGAGACGAAGGAGGGTGAAAGAGAGCGGAACGAGATGAAGGAGGGTGAAATAGAGCGAAACGAGAAGATGGAGGGTGAAAGAGAGCGAAACGAGACGAAGGAGGGTGAAAGAGAGCGAAACGAGATGAAGGAGGGTGGAAGAGAGCGAAACGAAGCGAAGGAGGGTGAAAGAGAGAGAAACGAGACGAAGGAAGGTGAAAGAGAGCGAAACGAGTCAAAGGAAGCTGAAAGAGAGCGAAACGAGACAAAGGAGGGTGAAAGGGAGCGAAACGAAATGAAGGAGGTTGAAAGAGAGCGAAACGAATTGGAGGAGGGTGAAAGAGAGCGAAACGAGACAAGGAGGGTGAAAGATGGCGAAACGAGACGACGGCGGGTGCAACAGAGCGAAACAAGACGAAGGAGGGTGAAAGAGAGCGAAACGAGACGAAGGAGGGTGAAAGAGAGCAAAACGAGACGAAGGAGTGTGAAACAGAGCGAAACGCGACGAAGGAGGAAGAAAGTGAGCTAAACGAGACGAAGGAGGGTCAAAGAGAGCGAAACGAGACGAAAGAGGGAAAAAGAGAGCGAAGCGAGACGGTGGAGGGTGAAAGAGAGCGAAACGAGACGAAGGAGAGTGAAATAGAGCGAAACAAGTCGATGGATGGTGAAAAAGAGCGAAAGGAAGGAGGGTGAAAGAGGGCGAAACAAGACGATGGTGGGTGAAAGAGAGCGAAACGAGAGGAAGGAGGGTGAAAGAGAGCGAAACGAGACGAAGGAGGGTGAAAGAGAGCGAAAGGAGTCGTAGGAGGGTGAAAGAGAGTGGAACGAGACGAAGGAGGGTGAAAGAGACCGAAACGAGACGAAGGAGGGTGAAAGAGAGCGAAACGAGACGAAGAAAGGTGAAATACAGCGAAACGAGACGAAGGAGGGTAAAAGAGAGCGAAAGGAGATGAAGGAGGGTGAAAGAGGGCGAAAGGAGTCGAAGGAGGGTGAAAGAGAGTGGAACGAGACGAAGGAGGATGAAGTTGACCGAAACGAGACGAAGGAGGGTGAAAGAGAGCGAAACGAGACGAAGGAGTGTGAAAGAGAGAGAAACGAGAAGAAGGAGGGTGAAAGAGAGTGAACGAGACGAAGGAGGGTGAAAGAGAGCGAAACGAGACGAAGGAGGGTGAAAGAGAGCAAAACGAGACGAAGGAGTGTGAAACAGAGCGAAACGCGACGAAGGAGGAAGAAAGTGAGCTAAACGAGACGAAGGAGAGTGAAAGAGAGCGAAACAAGTCGATGGATGGTGAAAAAGAGCGAATGGAAGGAGGGTGAAAGAGGGCGAAACAAGACGATGGTGGGTGAAAGAGAGCGAAACGAGAGGAAGGAGGGTGAAAGAGAGCGAAACGAGACGAAGGAGGGTGAAAGAGAGCGAAAGGAGTCGTAGGAGGGTGAAAGAGAGTGGAACGAGACGAAGGAGGGTGAAAGAGACCGAAACGAGACGAAGGAGGGTGAAAGAGAGCGAAACGAGACGAAGAAAGGTGAAAGACAGCGAAACGAGACGAAGGAGGGTAAAAGAGAGCGAAAGGAGATGAAGGAGGGTGAAAGAGGGCGAAAGGAGTCGAAGGAGGGTGAAAGAGAGTGGAACGAGACGAAGGAGGATGAAGTTGACCGAAACGAGACGAAGGAGGGTGAAAGAGAGCGAAACGAGACGAAGGAGTGTGAAAGAGAGAGAAACGAGAAGAAGGAGGGTGAAAGAGAGTGAACGAGACGAAGGAGGGTGAAAGAGAGCGAAACGAGATGAAGGAGGGTCAAAGGGAGCGAAACGAGACGAAGGAGGGTGAAAGAGAGCGAAACGAGACGAAGGAGGGTGAAAGAGAGCGAAACGAGATGAAGGAGGGTGGAAGCGAACGAAACGAGCCGAAGGAGGGTGAAAGAGAGAGAAACGAGACGAAGGAAGGTGAAAGAGAGCGAAACGAGACGAAGGAAGGTGAAAGAGAGCGAAACGAGACAAAGGAGGGTGAAAGGGAGCGAAACGAGATGAAGGAGGGTGAAAGAGAGCGAAACGAAATGAAGGAGGGTGAAAGAGGGCGAAACGAGACAAAGGCGGGTGGAACAGAGCGAAACAAGACGAAAGAAGGGTGAATGAGAGCAAAACGAGACAAAGGAGGGTGAAAGAGGGCGAAGCGAGACGAAGGAGCATGAAAGAGAGCGAAACGAGATGAAGGAGGGTAAAAGAGAGCGAAACGAGACGAAAAAGTGTAAAAGAGAGCGAAACGATACGAAGGAGGGTGAAAGAGAGCGAATCGAGACGAAGGAGGGTGAAAGAGAGCGGAACGAGATGAAGGAGGGTGAAATAGAGCGAAACGAGAAGAAGGAGGGTGAAAGAGAGTGAAACGAGACGAAGGAGGGTGAAAGAGAGCGAAACGAGATGAAGGAGGGTGGAAGAGAGCGAAACGAAACGAAGGAGTGTGAAAGAGAGAGAAACGAGACGAAGGAAGGTGAAAGAGAGTGAAACGAGTCGAAGGAAGGCGAAAGAGAGCGAAACGAGACAAAGGAGGGTGAAAGGGAGCGAAACGAAATGAAGGAGGTTGAAAGAGAGCGAAACGAGATGAAGGAGTGTGAAAGAGAGCGAAACGAGAAGACGGCGGGTGCAACAGAGCGAAACAAGACGAAAGAGGGTAAAAGAGAGCAAAACGAGACGGTGGAGGGTGAAAGAGAGCGAAACGAGACGAAGGAGAGTGAAAGAGAGCGAAACAAGACGATGGATGGTGAAAGAGAGCGAAACGAGAGGAAGGAGGGTGAAAGAGAGCGAAACAAGACGATGGTGGGTGAAAGAGAGCGACACGAGAGGAAGGAGGGTGAAAGAGAGCGAAACGAGACAAAGGAGGGTGAAAGAGAGCGAAATGAGACGAATGAGGGTGAAAGAGATCGAAACGAGACGAAGGAGGGTGAAAGAGAGCGAAACGAGACGAAGAAAGGTGAAAGAGAGCGAAACGAGACTTGGAGGGTGAAAGAGAGTGAAAGGAGATGAAGGAGGGTGAAAGAGAGCAAAAGGAGTCGAAGGAGGGTGAAAGAGAGTGGAACGAGACGAAGGAGGGTGAAGGAGACCGAAACGAGATGAAGGAGGGTGAAAGAGAGCGAAACGAGAGGAAGGAGGGTGAAAGAGATCGAAACGAGATGAAGGAGGGTGAAAGAGAGCGAAACGAGATGAAGGAGGGTGAAAGAGAGCGAAACGAGGCGAAGGAGGGTGAAACAGAGCGAAAGGAGTCGAAGGAGGGTGAAAGAGAGCGGAACGAGACGAAGGAGGGTGAAAGAGAACGAAACGAGACGAAGGAGGGTGAAAGAGAGGGACACGAGACAAAGGAGGTTGAAAGAGGGCGAAACGAAACGAAGGCCGGTGGAACAGAGCGATACAAGACGAAGGAGGGTGAAAGAGAGCAAAACGAGCCGAAGGAGTGTAAAACAGAGCGAAACGAGACGAAGGAGGGTGCAAGAGAGCTAAACGAGACGAAGGACGGTCAAAGAGAGTGAAACAAGACGGTGGAGGGTGAAAGAGAGCGAAACGAGATGAAGGAGGGTGAAAGAGAGCGAAACGAGACGATGGAGGGTGAAAGAGAGCGAAACGAGAGGAAGAAGGGTGAAAGAGAGCGAAACGAGACGAAGGAGGGTGAATGAGAGAGAAACGAGACGAAGGAAGGTGAAAGAGAGCGAAACGAGACGAAGGAAGGTTAAAGAGAGCGAAACGAGACAAAGGAGGGTGAAAGGGAGCGAAACGAGATGAAGGAGGGTGAAAGAGAGCGAAACGAGATGATGGAGGGTGAAAGAGAGCGAAACGAGACGAAGGAGGGTGAAAGAGGGCGAAACGAGACGAAGGCGGGTGGAACAGAGTGAAACAAGATGAAAGAAAGGTGAAAGAGAGCGAAACGAGATGATGGAGGGTGAAAGAGAGCTTAAACGAGACGAAGGAGGGTGAAAGAGGGCGAAACGAGACGATGGCGGGTGGAACAGAGTGAAACAAGATGAAAGAAAGGTGAAAGAGAGCAAAACGAGACGAAGGAGGGTGAAAGAGGGCGAAGCGAGACGAAGGAGCATGAAAGAGAGCGAAAAGAGATGAAGGAGGGTAAAAGAGAGCGAAACAAGACGAAAGAGTGTAAAAGAGAGCGAAACGAGACAAAGGAGGGTGAAAGAGAGTGAAACGAGACGAAGGAGGGTAAAAGAGAGCGGAACGAGACGAAGGAGGGTGAAAGAGAGCGAAACGAGACGAAGGAGGGTGAAAGAGAGCAAAACGAGACGAAGGAGTGTGAAACAGAGCGAAACGCGACGAAGGAGGAAGAAAGTGAGCTAAACGAGACGAAGGAGGGTCAAAGAGAGCGAAACGAGACGAAAGAGGGAAAAAGAGAGCGAAGCGAGACGGTGGAGGGTGAAAGAGAGCGAAACGAGACGAAGGAGAGTGAAAGAGAGCGAAACAAGTCGATGGATGGTGAAAAAGAGCGAATGGAAGGAGGGTGAAAGAGGGCGAAACAAGACGATGGTGGGTGAAAGAGAGCGAAACGAGAGGAAGGAGGGTGAAAGAGAGCGAAACGAGACGAAGGAGGGTGAAAGAGAGCGAAAGGAGTCGTAGGAGGGTGAAAGAGAGTGGAACGAGACGAAGGAGGGTGAAAGAGACCGAAACGAGACGAAGGAGGGTGAAAGAGAGCGAAACGAGACGAAGAAAGGTGAAAGACAGCGAAACGAGACGAAGGAGGGTAAAAGAGAGCGAAAGGAGATGAAGGAGGGTGAAAGAGGGCGAAAGGAGTCGAAGGAGGGTGAAAGAGAGTGGAACGAGACGAAGGAGGATGAAGTTGACCGAAACGAGACGAAGGAGGGTGAAAGAGAGCGAAACGAGACGAAGGAGTGTGAAAGAGAGAGAAACGAGAAGAAGGAGGGTGAAAGAGAGTGAACGAGACGAAGGAGGGTGAAAGAGAGCGAAACGAGATGAAGGAGGGTCAAAGGGAGCGAAACGAGACGAAGGAGGGTGAAAGAGAGCGAAACGAGACGAAGGAGGGTGAAAGAGAGCGAAACGAGATGAAGGAGGGTGGAAGCGAACGAAACGAGCCGAAGGAGGGTGAAAGAGAGAGAAACGAGACGAAGGAAGGTGAAAGAGAGCGAAACGAGACGAAGGAAGGTGAAAGAGAGCGAAACGAGACAAAGGAGGGTGAAAGGGAGCGAAACGAGATGAAGGAGGGTGAAAGAGAGCGAAACGAAATGAAGGAGGGTGAAAGAGGGCGAAACGAGACAAAGGCGGGTGGAACAGAGCGAAACAAGACGAAAGAAGGGTGAATGAGAGCAAAACGAGACAAAGGAGGGTGAAAGAGGGCGAAGCGAGACGAAGGAGCATGAAAGAGAGCGAAACGAGATGAAGGAGGGTAAAAGAGAGCGAAACGAGACGAAAAAGTGTAAAAGAGAGCGAAACGATACGAAGGAGGGTGAAAGAGAGCGAATCGAGACGAAGGAGGGTGAAAGAGAGCGGAACGAGATGAAGGAGGGTGAAATAGAGCGAAACGAGAAGAAGGAGGGTGAAAGAGAGTGAAACGAGACGAAGGAGGGTGAAAGAGAGCGAAACGAGATGAAGGAGGGTGGAAGAGAGCGAAACGAAACGAAGGAGTGTGAAAGAGAGAGAAACGAGACGAAGGAAGGTGAAAGAGAGTGAAACGAGTCGAAGGAAGGCGAAAGAGAGCGAAACGAGACAAAGGAGGGTGAAAGGGAGCGAAACGAAATGAAGGAGGTTGAAAGAGAGCGAAACGAGATGAAGGAGTGTGAAAGAGAGCGAAACGAGAAGACGGCGGGTGCAACAGAGCGAAACAAGACGAAAGAGGGTAAAAGAGAGCAAAACGAGACGGTGGAGGGTGAAAGAGAGCGAAACGAGACGAAGGAGAGTGAAAGAGAGCGAAACAAGACGATGGATGGTGAAAGAGAGCGAAACGAGAGGAAGGAGGGTGAAAGAGAGCGAAACAAGACGATGGTGGGTGAAAGAGAGCGACACGAGAGGAAGGAGGGTGAAAGAGAGCGAAACGAGACAAAGGAGGGTGAAAGAGAGCGAAATGAGACGAATGAGGGTGAAAGAGATCGAAACGAGACGAAGGAGGGTGAAAGAGAGCGAAACGAGACGAAGAAAGGTGAAAGAGAGCGAAACGAGACTTGGAGGGTGAAAGAGAGTGAAAGGAGATGAAGGAGGGTGAAAGAGAGCAAAAGGAGTCGAAGGAGGGTGAAAGAGAGTGGAACGAGACGAAGGAGGGTGAAAGAGAGCGAAACGAGATGAAGGAGGGTGAAAGAGAGCGAAACGAGGCGAAGGAGGGTGAAACAGAGCGAAAGGAGTCGAAGGAGGGTGAAAGAGAGTGGAACGAGACGAAGGAGGGTGAAAGAGAACGAAACGAGATGAAGGAGGGTGAAAGAGAGGGACACGAGACAAAGGAGGTTGAAAGAGGGCGAAACGAAACGAAGGCCGGTGGAACAGAGCGATACAAGACGAAGGAGGGTGAAAGAGAGCAAAACGAGCCGAAGGAGTGTAAAACAGAGCGAAACGAGACGAAGGAGGGTGCAAGAGAGCTAAACGAGACGAAGGACGGTCAAAGAGAGTGAAACAAGACGGTGGAGGGTGAAAGAGAGCGAAACGAGATGAAGGAGGGTGAAAGAGAGCGAAACGAGACGATGGAGGGTGAAAGAGAGCGAAACGAGAGGAAGAAGGGTGAAAGAGAGCGAAACGAGACGAAGGAGGGTGAATGAGAGAGAAACGAGACGAAGGAAGGTGAAAGAGAGCGAAACGAGACGAAGGAAGGTTAAAGAGAGCGAAACGAGACAAAGGAGGGTGAAAGGGAGCGAAACGAGATGAAGGAGGGTGAAAGAGAGCGAAACGAGATGATGGAGGGTGAAAGAGAGCGAAACGAGACGAAGGAGGGTGAAAGAGGGCGAAACGAGACGAAGGCGGGTGGAACAGAGTGAAACAAGATGAAAGAAAGGTGAAAGAGAGCGAAACGAGATGATGGAGGGTGAAAGAGAGCTTAAACGAGACGAAGGAGGGTGAAAGAGGGCGAAACGAGACGATGGCGGGTGGAACAGAGTGAAACAAGATGAAAGAAAGGTGAAAGAGAGCAAAACGAGACGAAGGAGGGTGAAAGAGGGCGAAGCGAGACGAAGGAGCATGAAAGAGAGCGAAAAGAGATGAAGGAGGGTAAAAGAGAGCGAAACAAGACGAAAGAGTGTAAAAGAGAGCGAAACGAGACAAAGGAGGGTGAAAGAGAGTGAAACGAGACGAAGGAGGGTAAAAGAGAGCGGAACGAGACGAAGGAGGGTGAAAGAGAGCGAAACGAGAAGAAGGAGGGTGAAAGAGATCAAAACGAGACGAAGGAGGGTGAAAGAGAGCGAAACGAGATGAAGGAGGGTGGAAGAGAGCGAAACGAAACGAAGGAGGGTGAAAGAGAGAGAAACGCGACGAAGGAGGGTGAAGGAGACCGAAACGAGACGAAGGACCGTGAAAGAGAGCGAAACAAGACGAAGGAGGGCGAAAGAGAGCGAAACGAGAGGAAGGAGGGTGAAAAAGAGCAAAACGAGATGAAGCAGGGTGAAAGAGAGCGAAACGAGACTAAGGAGGGCGAAAGAGAGTGACACGAGAGGAAGGAGGGTGAAAGAGAGCGAAACGAGACCAAGGAGGGTGAAAGAGAGCGAAACGAGACGAAGGAGGGTCAAAGAGAGCGAAACGAGACGAAAGAGGATATAAGAGAGCGAAACGAGACGGTGGAGGGTGAAAGAGAGCGAAACGAGATGGTGGAGGGTGAAAGAGAGCGAAACGAGACGAAGGAGGGTGAAAGAGAGCGAAACAAGACGATGGAGGGTGAAAGAGAGCGAAACGAGAGGAAGGAGGGTGAAAGAGAGCGAAACGAGACAAAGGAGGGTGAAAGAGAGCGAAACGAGACGAAGGAGGGTGAAAGAGAGCGAAACGAGACGAAGGAGGGTGAAAGAGAGCGAAACGAGACGAAGAAAGGTGTAAGAGAGTGAAACGAGACGAAGGAGGGTAAAAGAGAGCGAAAGGAGATGAAGGAGGGTGAAAGAGAGCGAAAGGAGTCGAAGGAGGGTGAAAGAGAGTGGAACGAGACGAAGGAGGGTGAAGGAGACCGAAACGAGATGAAGGAGGGTCAAAGAGAGCGAAACAAGACAGTGGAGGGTGAAAGAGAGCGAAACGATATGAAGGAGGGTGAAAGAGAGCGAAACGAGACGAAGGAGGGTGAAAGAGAGCGGAACGAGATGAAGGAGGGTGAAATAGAGCGAAACGAGAAGATGGAGGGTGAAAGAGAGCGAAACGAGACGAAGGAGGGTGAAAGAGAGCGAAACGAGATGAAGGAGGGTGGAAGAGAGCGAAACGAAGCGAAGGAGGGTGAAAGAGAGAGAAACGAGACGAAGGAAGGTGAAAGAGAGCGAAACGAGTCAAAGGAAGCTGAAAGAGAGCGAAACGAGACAAAGGAGGGTGAAAGGGAGGGAAACGAAATGAAGGAGGTTGAAAGAGAGCGAAACGAGATGGAGGAGGGTGAAAGAGAGCGAAACGAGACATGGAGGGTGAAAGATGGCGAAACGAGACGACGGCGGGTGCAACAGAGCGAAACAAGACGAAGGAGGGCGAAAGAGAGCGAAACGAGAGGAAGGAGGGTGAAAAAGAGCAAAACGAGATGAAGCAGGGTGAAAGAGAGCGAAACGAGACTAAGGAGGGTGAAAGAGAGTGAAACGAGAGGAAGGAGGGTGAAAGAGAGCGAAACGAGATCAAGGAGGGTGAAAGAGAGCGAAACGAGACGAAGGAGGGTCAAAGAGAGCGAAACGAGACGAAAGAGGATATAAGAGAGCGAAACGAGACGGTGGAGGGTGAAAGAGAGCGAAACGAGATGGTGGAGGGTGAAAGAGAGCGAAACGAGACGAAGGAGGGTGAAAGAGAGCGAAACAAGACGATGGAGGGTGAAAGAGAGCGAAACGAGAGGAAGTAGGGTGAAAGAGAGCGAAACGAGACAAAGGAGGGTGAAAGAGAGCGAAACGAGACGAAGGAGGGTGAAAGAGAGCGAAACGAGACGAAGGAGGGTGAAAGAGAGCGAAACGAGACGAAGAAAGGTGTAAGAGAGTGAAACGAGACGAAGGAGGGTAAAAGAGAGCGAAAGGAGATGAAGGAGGGTGAAAGAGAGCGAAAGGAGTCGAAGGAGGGTGAAAGAGAGTGGAACGAGACGAAGGAGGGTGAAGGAGACCGAAACGAGATGAAGGAGGGTCAAAGAGAGCGAAACAAGACAGTGGAGGGTGAAAGAGAGCGAAACGATACGAAGGAGGGTGAAAGAGAGCGAAACGAGACGAAGGAGGGTGAAAGAGAGCGGAACGAGATGAAGGAGGGTGAAATAGAGCGAAACGAGAAGATGGAGGGTGAAAGAGAGCGAAACGAGACGAAGGAGGGTGAAAGAGAGCGAAACGAGATGAAGGAGGGTGGAAGAGAGCGAAACGAAGCGAAGGAGGGTGAAAGAGAGAGAAACGAGACGAAGGAAGGTGAAAGAGAGCGAAACGAGTCAAAGGAAGCTGAAAGAGAGCGAAACGAGACAAAGGAGGGTGAAAGGGAGGGAAACGAAATGAAGGAGGTTGAAAGAGAGCGAAACGAGATGGAGGAGGGTGAAAGAGAGCGAAACGAGACATGGAGGGTGAAAGATGGCGAAACGAGACGACGGCGGGTGCAACAGAGCGAAACAAGACGAAGGAGGGTGAAAGAGAGCGAAACGAGATGAAGGAGGGTGAAAGAGAGCAAAACGAGACGAAGGAGTCTGAAACAGAGCGAAACGCGACGAAGGAGGATGAAAGAGAGCTAAACGAGACGAAGGAGGGTCAAAGAGAGCGAAACGAGACGAAAGAGGGAAAAAGAGAGCGAAGCGAGACGGTGGAGGGTGAAAGAGAGCGAAACGAGACGAAGGAGAGTTAAAGAGAGCGAAACAAGTCGATGGATGGTGAAAAAGAGCGAAAGGAAGGAGGGTGAAAGAGGGCGAAACAAGACGATGGTGGGTGAAAGAGAGCGAAACGAGAGGAAGGAGGGTGAAAGAGAGCGAAACGAGACGAAGGAGGGTGAAAGAGAGCGAAAGGAGTCGTAGGAGGGTGAAAGAGAGTGGAACGAGACGAAGGAGGGTGAAAGAGACCGAAACGAGACGAAGGAGGGTGAAAGAGAGCGAAACGAGACGAAGGAGGGTAAAAGAGAGCGAAAGGAGATGAAGGAGGGTGAAAGAGGGCGAAAGGAGTCGAAGGAGGGTGAAAGAGAGTGGAACGAGACGAAGGAGGGTGAAGGAGACCGAAACGAGATGAAGGAGGGTGAAAGAGAGCGAAACGAGACAAAGGAGTGTGAAAGAGAGAGAAACGAGAAGAAGGAGGGTGAAAGAGAGTGAACGAGACGAAGGAGGTTGAAAGAGAGCGAAACGAGATGAAGGAGGGTCAAAGGGAGCGAAACGATACGAAGGAGGGTGAAAGAGAGCGAAAGGAGATGAAGGAGGGTGAAAGAGAGCGAAAGGAGTCGAAGGAGGGTGAAAGAGAGTGGAACGAGACGAAGGAGGGTGAAGGAGACCGAAACGAGATGAAGGAGGGTCAAAGAGAGCGAAACAAGACAGTGGAGGGTGAAAGAGAGCGAAACGATACGAAGGAGGGTGAAAGAGAGCGAAACGAGACGAAGGAGGGTGAAAGAGAGCGGAACGAGATGAAGGAGGGTGAAATAGAGCGAAACGAGAAGATGGAGGGTGAAAGAGAGCGAAACGAGACGAAGGAGGGTGAAAGAGAGCGAAACGAGATGAAGGAGGGTGGAAGAGAGCGAAACGAAGCGAAGGAGGGTGAAAGAGAGAGAAACGAGACGAAGGAAGGTGAAAGAGAGCGAAACGAGTCAAAGGAAGCTGGAAGAGAGCGAAACGAGACAAAGGAGGGTGAAAGGGAGGGAAACGAAATGAAGGAGGTTGAAAGAGAGCGAAACGAGATGGAGGAGGGTGAAAGAGAGCGAAACGAGACATGGAGGGTGAAAGATGGCGAAACGAGACGACGGCGGGTGCAACAGAGCGAAACAAGACGAAGGAGGGTGAAAGAGAGCGAAACGAGATGAAGGAGGGTGAAAGAGAGCAAAACGAGACGAAGGAGTGTGAAACAGAGCGAAACGCGACGAAGGAGGATGAAAGAGAGCTAAACGAGACGAAGGAGGGTCAAAGAGAGCGAAACGAGACGAAAGAGGGAAAAAGAGAGCGAAGCGAGACGGTGGAGGGTGAAAGAGAGCGAAACGAGACGAAGGAGAGTGAAAGAGAGCGAAACAAGTCGATGGATGGTGAAAAAGAGCGAAAGGAAGGAGGGTGAAAGAGGGCGAAACAAGACGATGGTGGGTGAAAGAGAGCGAAACGAGAGGAAGGAGGGTGAAAGAGAGCGAAACGAGACGAAGGAGGGTGAAAGAGAGCGAAAGGAGTCGTAGGAGGGTGAAAGAGAGTGGAACGAGACGAAGGAGGGTGAAAGAGACCGAAACGAGACGAAGGAGGGTGAAAGAGAGCGAAACGAGACGAAGAAAGGTGAAAGAGAGCGAAACGAGACGAAGGAGGGTAAAAGAGAGCGAAAGGAGATGAAGGAGAGTGAAAGAGGGCGAAAGGAGTCGAAGGAGGGTGAAAGAGAGTGGAACGAGACGAAGGAGGGTGAAGGAGACCGAAACGAGACGAAGGAGGGTGAAAGAGAGCGAAACGAGACAAAGGAGTGTGAAAGAGAGAGAAACGAGAAGAAGGAGGGTGAAAGAGAGTGAACGAGACGAAGGAGGGTGAAAGAGAGCGAAACGAGATGAAGGAGGGTCAAAGGGAGCGAAACGATACGAAGGAGGGTGAAAGAGAGCGAAACGAGACGAAGGAGGGTGAAAGACAGCGAAACGAGATGATGGAGGGTGAAAGAGAGCGAAACGAGAGGAAGGAGGGTGAAAGAGAGCGAAACGAGACGAAGGAGGGTGAAAGAGAGAGAAACGAGATGAAGGAGGGTGGAAGAGAACGAAACGAGACGAAGGAGGGTGAAAGAGAGAGAAACGAGACGAAGGAAGGTGAAAGAGAGCGAAACGAGACGAAGGAAGGTGAAAGAGAGCGAAACGAGACAAAAGAGGGTGAAAGGGAGCGAAACGAGATGAAGGAGGGTGAAAGAGAGCGAAACGAGCCAAAGGCGGGTGGAACAGAGCGAAACAAGACGAAAGAAGAGTGAATGAGAGCAAAACGAGACAAAGGAGGGTGAAAGAGGGCGCAGCGAGATGAAGGAGGGTGCAAGAGAGCGAAACGAGATGATGGAGGGTGAAAGAGAGCGAAACGAGACGAAGGAGGGTGAAAGAGGGCGAAACGAGACGAAGGCGGGTGGAACAGAGTGAAACAAGATGAAAGAAAGGTGAAAGAGAGCGAAACGAGATGATGGAGGGTGAAAGAGAGCTTAAACGAGACGAAGGAGGGTGAAAGAGAGCGAAACGAGATGAAGAAAGGTGAACTAGAGCGAAATGAGACGAAGGAGGGTGAAAGAGAGCGAAAGAGATGAAAGAGGGGGTAAGAGAGCGAAACGAGAAGTAGGAGGGTGAAAGAGAGCGAAATGAGACGAAGGAGGGTGAAAGAGAGCTAAACGAAATGAAGGAGGGCCAAAGAGAGCGAAACGAGTCGAAGCAGGGTGAAAGAGAGTGAAACGCGATGAAGGAGTGTGAAAGAGAGCAAAACGAGATGAAGGAGGGTGAAAGAGAGCTAAACGAGATGAAGGAGGGTGATAGAGAGCGAAACGAGATGAAGGAGGGTGGAAGAGAGCGAAATGAGACGAAGGAGGGTTAAAGAGAGCGAAAGGAGTCAAAGGAGGGTGAAAGAGAGAGGAACGAGACGAAGGAGGATGAAAGAGACCGAAACGAGACGGTGGAGGGTGAAAGAGAGCGAAACGAGACGAAGGACCGTGAAAGAGAGCGAAACAAGACGAAGGAGGGCGAAAGAGAGCGAAACGAGAGGAAGGAGGGTGAAAGAGAGCAAAACGAGATGAAGCAGGGTGAAAGAGAGCGAAACGAGACTAAGGAGGGCGAAAGAGAGTGAAACGAGAGGAAGGAGGGTGAAAAAGAGCGAAACGAGACCAAGGAGGGTGAAAGAGAGCGAAACGAGACGAAGGAGGGTCAAAGAGAGCGAAACGAGACGAAAGAGGGTATAAGAGAGCGAAACGAGACGGTGGAGGGTGAAAGAGAGCGAAACGAGGCGAAGAAAGGTGAAAGAGAGCGAAACGAGACGAAGGAGGGTAAAAGAGAGCGAAAGGAGATGAAGGAGGGTGAAAGAGGGCGAAAGGAGTCGAAGGAGGGTGAAAGAGAGTGGAACGAGACGAAGGAGGGTGAAGGAGACCGAAACGAGACGAAGGAGGGTGAAAGAGAGCGAAACGAGACAAAGGAGTGTGAAAGAGAGAGAAACGAGAAGAAGGAGGGTGAAAGAGAGTGAACGAGACGAAGGAGGGTGAAAGAGAGCGAAACGAGATGAAGGAGGGTCAAAGGGAGCGAAACGATACGAAGGAGGGTGAAAGAGAGCGAAACGAGACGAAGGAGGGTGAAAGACAGCGAAACGAGATGATGGAGGGTGAAAGAGAGCGAAACGAGAGGAAGGAGGGTGAAAGAGAGCGAAACGAGACGAAGGAGGGTGAAAGAGAGCGAAACGAGATGAAGGAGGGTGGAAGAGAACGAAACGAGACGAAGGAGGGTGAAAGAGAGAGAAACGAGACGAAGGAAGGTGAAAGAGAGCGAAACGAGACAAAAGAGGGTGAAAGGGAGCGAAACGAGATGAAGGAGGGTGAAAGAGAGCGAAACGAAATGAAGGAGGGTGAAAGAGGGCGAAACGAGACAAAGGCGGGTGGAACAGAGCGAAACAAGACGAAAGAAGGGTGAATGAGAGCAAAACGAGACAAAGGAGGGTGAAAGAGGGCGAAGCGAGATGAAGGAGGGTGAAAGAGAGCGAAACGAGATGATGGAGGGTGAAAGAGAGCGAAACGAGACGAAGGAGGGTGAAAGAGGGCGAAACGAGACGAAGGCGGGTGGAACAGAGTGAAACAAGATGAAAGAAAGGTGAAAGAGAGCGAAACGAGATGATGGAGGGTGAAAGAGAGCTTCAACGAGACGAAGGAGGGTGAAAGAGGGCGAAACGAGACGATGGCGGGTGGAACAGAGTGAAACAAGATGAAAGAAAGGTGAAAGAGAGCAAAACGAGACGAAGGAGGGTGAAAGAGGGCGAAGCGAGACGAAGGAGCATGAAAGAGAGCGAAACGAGACGAAGGAGGGTGAAAGAGAGCGGAACGAGATGAAGGTGGGTGAAATAGAGCGAGACGAGAAGATGGAGGGTGAAAGAGAGCGAAACGAGACGAAGGAGGGTGAAAGAGAGCGAAACGAGATGAAGGAGGGTGGAAGAGAGCGAAACGAAGCGAAGGAGGGTGAAAGAGAGAGAAACGAGACGAAGGAAGGTGAAAGAGAGCGAAACGAGTCAAAGGAAGCTGGAAGAGAGCGAAACGAGACAAAGGAGGGTGAAAGGGAGCGAAACGAAATGAAGGAGGTTGAAAGAGAGCGAAACGAGATGGAGGAGGGTGAAAGAGAGCGAAACGAGACATGGAGGGTGAAAGATGGCGAAACGAGACGACGGCGGGTGCAACAGAGCGAAACAAGACGAAGGAGGGTGAAAGAGAGCGAAACGAGACGAAGGAGGGTGAAAGAGAGCAAAACGAGACGAAGGAGTGTGAAACAGAGCGAAACGCGACGAAGGAGGATGAAAGAGAGCTAAACGAGACGAAGGAGGGTCAAAGAGAGCGAAACGAGACGAAAGAGGGAAAAAGAGAGCGAAGCGAGACGGTGGAGGGTGAAAGAGAGCGAAACGAGACGAAGGAGAGTGAAAGAGAGCGAAACAAGTCGATGGATGGTGAAAAAGAGCGAAAGGAAGGAGGGTGAAAGAGGGCGAAACAAGACGATGGTGGGTGAAAGAGAGCGAAACGAGAGGAAGGAGGGTGAAAGAGAGCGAAACGAGACGAAGGAGGGTGAAAGAGAGCGAAAGGAGTCGTAGGAGGGTGAAAGAGAGTGGAACGAGACGAAGGAGGGTGAAAGAGACCAAAACGAGACGAAGGAGGGTGAAAGAGAGCGAAACGAGACGAAGAAAGGTGAAAGAGAGCGAAACGAGACGAAGGAGGGTAAAAGAGAGCGAAAGGAGATGAAGGAGGGTGAAAGAGGGCGAAAGGAGTCGAAGGAGGGTGAAAGAGAGTGGAACGAGACGAAGGAGGGTGAAGGAGACCGAAACGAGACGAAGGAGGGTGAAAGAGAGCGAAACGAGACAAAGGAGTGTGAAAGAGAGAGAAACGAGAAGAAGGAGGGTGAAAGAGAGTGAACGAGACGAAGGAGGGTGAAAGAGAGCGAAACGAGATGAAGGAGGGTCAAAGGGAGCGAAACGAGACGAAGGAGGGTGAAAGAGAGCGAAACGAGACGAAGGAGGGTGAAAGACAGCGAAACGAGACGATGGAGGGTGAAAGAGAGCGAAACGAGAGGAAGGAGGGTGAAAGAGAGCGAAACGAGACGAAGGAGGGTGAAAGAGAGCGAAACGAGATGAAGGAGGGTGGAAGAGAACGAAACGAGACGAAGGAGGGTGAAAGAGAGAGAAACGAGACGAAGGAAGGTGAAAGAGAGCGAAACGAGACGAAGGAAGGTGAAAGAGAGCGAAACGAGACAAAAGAGGGTGAAAGGGAGCGAAACGAGATGAAGGAGGGTGAAAGAGAGCGAAACGAAATGAAGGAGGGTGAAAGAGGGCGAAACGAGACAAAGGCGGGTGGAACAGAGCGAAACAAGACGAAAGAAGGGTGAATGAGAGCAAAACGAGACAAAGGAGGGTGAAAGAGGGCGAAGCGAGATGAAGGAGGGTGAAAGAGAGCGAAACGAGATGATGGAGGGTGAAAGAGAGCGAAACGAGACGAAGGAGGGTGAAAGAGGGCGAAACGAGACGAAGGCGGGTGGAACAGAGTGAAACAAGATGAAAGAAAGGTGAAAGAGAGCGAAACGAGATGATGGAGGGTGAAAGAGAGCTTAAACGAGACTAAGGAGGGTGAAAGAGAGCGAAACGAGATGAAGAAAGGTGAACTAGAGCGAAATGAGACGAAGGAGGGTGAAAGAGAGCGAAAGAGATGAAAGAGGGGGTAAGAGAGCGAAACGAGAAGAAGGAGGGTGAAAGAGAGCGAAATGAGACGAAGGAGGGTGAAAGAGAGCTAAACGAAATGAAGGAGGGCCAAAGAGAGCGAAACGAGTCGAAGCAGGGTGAAAGAGAGTGAAACGCGATGAAGGAGTGTGAAAGAGAGCAAAACGAGATGAAGGAGGGTGAAAGAGAGCTAAACGAGATGAAGGAGGGTGATAGAGAGCGAAACGAGATGAAGGAGGGTGGAAGAGAGCGAAATGAGACGAAGGAGGGTTAAAGAGAGCGAAAGGAGTCAAAGGAGGGTGAAAGAGAGAGGAACGAGACGAAGGAGGATGAAAGAGACCGAAACGAGACGGTGGAGGGTGAAAGAGAGCGAAACGAGATGAAGGACCGTGAAAGAGAGCGAAACAAGACGAAGGAGGGCGAAAGAGAGCGAAACGAGAGGAAGGAGGGTGAAAGAGAGCAAAACGAGATGAAGCAGGGTGAAAGAGAGCGAAACGAGACTAAGGAGGGCGAAAGAGAGTGAAACGAGAGGAAGGAGGGTGAAAAAGAGCGAAACGAGACCAAGGAGGGTGAAAGAGAGCGAAACGAGACGAAGGAGGGTCAAAGAGAGCGAAACGAGACGAAAGAGGGTATAAGAGAGCGAAACGAGACGGTGGAGGGTGAAAGAGAGCGAAACGAGATGGTGGAGGGTGAAAGAGAGCGAAACGAGACGAAGGAGGGTGAAAGAGAGCGAAACAAGACGATGGAGGGTGAAAGAGAGCGAAACGAGAGGAAGGAGGGTGAAAGAGAGCGAAACGAGACAAAGGAGGGTGAAAGAGAGCGAAACGAGACGAAGGAGGGTGAAAGAGAGCGAAACGAGACGAAGGAGGGTGAAAGAGAGCGAAACGAGACGAAGAAAGGTGTAAGAGAGTGAAACGAGACGAAGGAGGGTAAAAGAGAGCGAAAGGAGATGAAGGAGGGTGAAAGACAGCGAAAGGAGTCGAAGGAGGGTGAAAGAGAGTGGAACGAGACGAAGGAGGGTGAAGGAGACCGAAACGAGATGAAGGAGGGTGAAAGAGAGCGAAACGAGACGAAGGAGTGAGAAAGAGAGCGAAACGAGAAGAAGGAGGGTGAAAGAGAGTGAAACGAGAGGAAGGAGGGTGAAAGAGAGCGAAACGAGACGAAGGAGGGTGAAAGAGAGCGAAACGAGATGAAGGAGGGTGAAAGAGAGCGAAACGAGACGAAGGAGGGTGAAAGAGAGAGAAACGAGATGAAGGAAGGTGAAAGAGAGCGAAACGAGACGAAGGAAGGTGAAAGAGAGCGAAACGAGACAAAGGAGGGTGAAAGGGAGCGAAACGAGATGAAGGAGGGTGAAAGAGAGCGAAACGAGATGAAGGAGGGTCAAAGGGAGCGGAGCGAGTCGAAGGAGGGTGAAAGAGAGCGAAACGAGACGAAGGAGGGTGAAAGACAGCGAAACGAGACGATGGAGGGTGAAAGAGAGCGACACGAGAGGAAGGAGGTTGAAAGAGAGCGAAACGAGACGAAGGAGGGTGAAAGAGAGCGAAACGAGATGAAGGAGGGTGAAAGAGAGCGAAACGAGACGAAGGAGGGTGATAGAGAGAGGAACGAGACGAAGGAAGGTGAAAGAGAGCGAAACGAGACGAAGGAAGGTGAAAGGGAGCGAAACGAGATGAAGGAGGGTGAAAGAGAGCGAAATGAAATGAAGGAGGGTGAAAGAGAGCGAAACGAGACGAAGGAGGGTGAAAGAGGGCGAAACGAGACGAAGGCGGGTGGAACAGAGCGAAACAAGACGAAAGAAGGGTGAATGAGAGCAAAACGAGACAAAGGAGGGTGAAAGAGGGCGAAGCGAGACGAAGGAGCATGAAAGAGAGCGAAACTAGATGAAGGAGGGTAAAAGAGAGCGAAACGAGACGAAAAAGTGTAAAAGAGAGCGAAACGAGACGAAGGAGGGTGAAAGAGAGCGAAACAAGACGATGGAGGGTGAAAGAGAGCGAAACGAGAGGAAGGAGGGTGAAAGAGAGCGAAACGAGACGGTGGAGGGTGAAAGAGAGCGAAACGAGACGAAGGAGAGTGAAAGACAGCGAAACAAGACGATGGATGTTGAAAGAGAGCGAAACGAGAGGAAGGAGGGTGAAAGAGAGCGAAACGAGACGAAGGAGGGTGAAAGAGAGCGAAATGAGACGAAGGAGGGTGAAAGAGAGCGAAAGGAGTCGAAGGAGGGTGAAAGAGAGTGGAACGAGACGAAGGAGTGTGAAGGAGACCGAAACGAGACGAAGGAGGGTGAAAGAGAGCGAAACGAGATGAAGGAGGGTGAAAGAGAGCGAAACGAGAAGAAGGAGGGTGAAAGAGATCGAAACGAGATGAAGGAGGGTGAAAGAGAGGGTAAAGGAGATGAAGGAGGGTCAAAGAGAGCGAAACGAGACGAAGGAGGGTGAAAGAGAGCGAAACGAGATGAAGGAGGGTGAAAGAGAGCGAAACGAGACGAAGGAGGGTGATAGAGAGAGGAACGAGACGAAGGAAGGTGAAAGAGAGCGAAACGAGACGAAGGAAGGTGAAAGGGAGCGAAACGAGATGAAGGAGGGTGAAAGAGAGCGAAATGAAATGAAGGAGGGTGAAAGAGAGCGAAACGAGACGAAGGAGGGTGAAAGAGGGCGAAACGAGACGAAGGCGGGTGGAACAGAGCGAAACAAGACGAAAGAAGGGTGAATGAGAGCAAAACGAGACAAAGGAGGGTGAAAGAGGGCGAAGCGAGACGAAGGAGCATGAAAGAGAGCGAAACTAGATGAAGGAGGGTAAAAGAGAGCGAAACGAGACGAAAAAGTGTAAAAGAGAGCGAAACGAGACGAAGGAGGGTGAAAGAGAGCGAAACAAGACGATGGAGGGTGAAAGAGAGCGAAACGAGAGGAAGGAGGGTGAAAGAGAGCGAAACGAGACGGTGGAGGGTGAAAGAGAGCGAAACGAGACGAAGGAGAGTGAAAGACAGCGAAACAAGACGATGGATGTTGAAAGAGAGCGAAACGAGAGGAAGGAGGGTGAAAGAGAGCGAAACGAGACGAAGGAGGGTGAAAGAGAGCGAAATGAGACGAAGGAGGGTGAAAGAGAGCGAAAGGAGTCGAAGGAGGGTGAAAGAGAGTGGAACGAGACGAAGGAGTGTGAAGGAGACCGAAACGAGACGAAGGAGGGTGAAAGAGAGCGAAACGAGATGAAGGAGGGTGAAAGAGAGCGAAACGAGAAGAAGGAGGGTGAAAGAGATCGAAACGAGATGAAGGAGGGTGAAAGAGAGGGTAAAGGAGATGAAGGAGGGTCAAAGAGAGCGAAACGAGACGAAGGAGGGTGAAAGAGAGTGAAACGAGATGAAAGAGGGTGAAAGAGAGCGAAACGAGATGAAGGAGGGTGGAAGACAGCGAAACGAGACGAAGGAGGGTGAAAGAGAGCGAAACGAGATGAAGAAAGGTGAACGAGAGCGAAATGAGACGAAGGAGGGTGAAAGAGAGCGAAAGAGATGAAGGAGGGGGTAAGAGAGCGAAACGAGAAGAAGGAGGGTGAAAGAGAGCGAAATGAGACGAAGGAGGGTGAAAGAGAGCTAAACGAAATGAAGGAGGGCCAAAGAGAGCGAAACGAGTCGAAGCAGGGTGAAAGAGAGTGAAACGCGATGAAGGAGGGTGAAAGAGAGCAAAACGAGATGAAGGAGGGTGAAAGAGAGCTAAACGAGATGAAGGAGGGTGATAGAGAGCGAAACGAGATGAAGGAGGGTGGAAGAGAGCGAAATGAGACGAAGGAGGGTGAAAGAGAGCGAAAGGAGTCAAAGGAGGGTGAAAGAGAGAGGAACGAGACGAAGGAGGATGAAAGAGACCGAAACGAGACGGTGGAGGGTGAAAGAGAGCGAAACGAGACGAAGGACCGTGAAAGAGAGCGAAACAAGACGAAGGAGGGCGAAAGAGAGCGAAACGAGAGGAAGGAGGGTGAAAGAGAGCAAAACGAGAGGAAGGAGGGTGAAAGAGAGCGAAACGAGACCAAGGAGGGTGAAAGAGAGCGAAACGAGACGAAGGAGGGTCAAAGAGAGCGAAACGAGACGAAAGAGGGTATAAGAGAGCGAAACGAGACGGTGGAGGGTGAAAGAGAGCGAAACGAGATGGTGGAGGGTGAAAGAGAGCGAAACGAGACGAAGGAGGGTGAAAGAGAGCGAAACAAGACGATGGAGGGTGAAAGAGAGCGAAACGAGAGGAAGGAGGGTGAAAGAGAGCGAAACGAGACAAAGGAGGGTGAAAGAGAGCGAAACGAGACGAAGGAGGGTGAAAGAGAGCGAAACGAGACGAAGGAGGGTGAAAGAGAGCGAAACGAGACGAAGAAAGGTGTAAGAGAGTGAAACGAGACGAAGGAGGGTAAAAGAGAGCGAAAGGAGATAAAGGAGGGTGAAAGACAGCAAAAGGAGTCGAAGGAGGGTGAAAGAGAGTGGAACGAGACGAAGGAGGGTGAAGGAGACCGAAACGAGATGAAGGAGGGTGAAAGAGAGCGAAACGAGACGAAGGAGTGAGAAAGAGAGCGAAACGAGAAGAAGGAGGGTGAAAGAGAGCGAAACGAGAGGAAGGAGGGTGAAAGAGAGCGAAACGAGACGAAGGAGGGTGAAAGAGAGCGAAACGAGATGAAGGAGGGTGAAAGAGAGCGAAACGAGACGAAGGAGGGTGAAAGAGAGAGAAACGAGACGAAGGAAGGTGAAAGAGAGCGAAACGAGACGAAGGAAGGTGAAAGAGAGCGAAACGAGACAAAGGAGGGTGAAAGGGAGCGAAACGAGATGAAGGAGGGTGAAAGAGAGCGAAACGAGATGAAGGAGGGTCAAAGGGAGCGGAGCGAGACGAAGGAGGGTGAAAGAGAGCGAAACGAGACGAAGGAGGGTGAAAGACAGCGAAACGAGACGATGGAGGGTGAAAGAGAGCGAAACGAGAGGAAGGAGGGTGAAAGAGAGCGAAACGAGACGAAGTAGGGTGAAAGAGAGCGAAACGAGATGAAGGAGGGTGAAAGAGTGCGAAACGAGACGAAGGAGGGTGATAGAGAGAGGAACGAGACGAAGGAAGGTGAAAGAGAGCGAAACGAGACGAAGGAAGGTGAAAGGGAGCGAAACGAGTTGAAGGAGGGTGAAAGAGAGCGAAATGAAATGAAGGAGGGTGAAAGAGAGCGAAACGAGACGAAGGAGGGTGAACGAGGGCGAAACGAGACGAAGGCGGGTGGAACAGAGCGAAACAAGACGAAAGAAGGGTGAATGAGAGCAAAACGAGACGAAAAAGTGTAAAAGAGAGCGAAACGAGAGGAAGGAGGGTGAAAGAGAGCGAAACGAGACGAAGGAGGGTGAAAGAGAGCGAAAGGAGTCGTAGGAGGGTGAAAGAGAGTGGAACGAGACGAAGGAGGGTGAAAGAGACCGAAACGAGACGAAGGAGGGTGAAAGAGAGCGAAACGAGACGAAGAAAGGTGAAAGAGAGCGAAACGAGACGAAGGAGGGTAAAAGAGAGCGAAAGGAGATGAAGGAGGGTGAAAGAGGGCGAAAGGAGTCGAAGGAGGGTGAAAGAGAGTGGAACGAGACGAAGGAGGGTGAAGGAGACCGAAACGAGACGAAGGAGGGTGAAAGAGAGCGAAACGAGACAAAGGAGTGTGAAAGAGAGAGAAACGAGAAGAAGGAGGGTGAAAGAGAGTGAACGAGACGAAGGAGGGTGAAAGAGAGCGAAACGAGATGAAGGAGGGTCAAAGGGAGCGAACCGAGACGAAGGAGGGTGAAAGAGAGCGAAACGAGACGAAGGAGGGTGAAAGACAGCGAAACGAGACGATGGAGGGTGAAAGAGAGCGAAACGAGAGGAAGGAGGGTGAAAGAGAGCGAAACGAGACGAAGGAGGGTGAAAGAGAGCGAAACGAGATGAAGGAGGGTGGAAGAGAACGAAACGAGACGAAGGAGGGTGAAAGAGAGAGAAACGAGACGAAGGAAGGTGAAAGAGAGCGAAACGAGACGAAGGAAGGTGAAAGAGAGCGAAACGAGACAAAAGAGGGTGAAAGGGAGCGAAACGAGATGAAGGAGGGTGAAAGAGAGCGAAACGAAATGAAGGAGGGTGAAAGAGGGCGAAACGAGACAAAGGCGGGTGGAACAGAGCGAAACAAGACGAAAGAAGGGTGAATGAGAGCAAAACGAGACAAAGGAGGGTGAAAGAGGGCGAAGCGAGATGAAGGAGGGTGAAAGAGAGCGAAACGAGATGATGGAGGGTGAAAGAGAGCGAAACGAGACGAAGGAGGGTGAAAGAGGGCGAAACGAGACGAAGGCGGGTGGAACAGAGTGAAACAAGATGAAAGAAAGGTGAAAGAGAGCGAAACGAGATGATGGAGGGTGAAAGAGAGCTTAAACGAGACGAAGGAGGGTGAAAGAGAGCGAAACGAGATGAAGAAAGGTGAACTAGAGCGAAATGAGACGAAGGAGGGTGAAAGAGAGCGAAAGAGATGAAAGAGGGGGTAAGAGAGCGAAACGAGAAGAAGGAGGGTGAAAGAGAGCGAAATGAGACGAAGGAGGGTGAAAGAGAGCTAAACGAAATGAAGGAGGGCCAAAGAGAGCGAAACGAGTCGAAGCAGGGTGAAAGAGAGTGAAACGCGATGAAGGAGTGTGAAAGAGAGCAAAACGAGATGAAGGAGGGTGAAAGAGAGCTAAACGAGATGAAGGAGGGTGATAGAGAGCGAAACGAGATGAAGGAGGGTGGAAGAGAGCGAAATGAGACGAAGGAGGGTTAAAGAGAGCGAAAGGAGTCAAAGGAGGGTGAAAGAGAGAGGAACGAGACGAAGGAGGATGAAAGAGACCGAAACGAGACGGTGGAGGGTGAAAGAGAGCGAAACGAGACGAAGGACCGTGAAAGAGAGCGAAACAAGACGAAGGAGGGCGAAAGAGAGCGAAACGAGAGGAAGGAGGGTGAAAGAGAGCAAAACGAGATGAAGCAGGGTGAAAGAGAGCGAAACGAGACTAAGGAGGGCGAAAGAGTGTGAAACGAGAGGAAGGAGGGTGAAAAAGAGCGAAACGAGACCAAGGAGGGTGAAAGAGAGCGAAACGAGACGAAGGAGGGTCAAAGAGAGCGAAACGAGACGAAAGAGGGTATAAGAGAGCGAAACGAGACGGTGGAGGGTGAAAGAGAGCGAAACGAGATGGTGGAGGGTGAAAGAGAGCGAAACGAGACGAAGGAGGGTGAAAGAGAGCGAAACAAGACGATGGAGGGTGAAAGAGAGCGAAACGAGAGGAAGGAGGGTGAAAGAGAGCGAAACGAGACAAAGGAGGGTGAAAGAGAGCGAAACGAGACGAAGGAGGGTGAAAGAGAGCGAAACGAGACGAAGGAGGGTGAAAGAGAGCGAAACGAGACGAAGAAAGGTGTAAGAGAGTGAAACGAGACGAAGGAGGGTCAAAGAGAGCGAAAGGAGATGAAGGAGGGTGAAAGACAGCGAAAGGAGTCGAAGGAGGGTGAAAGAGAGTGGAACGAGACGAAGGAGGGTGAAGGAGACCGAAACGAGATGAAGGAGGGTGAAAGAGAGCGAAACGAGACGAAGGAGTGAGAAAGAGAGCGAAACGAGAAGAAGGAGGGTGAAAGAGAGCGAAACGAGAGGAAGGAGGGTGAAAGAGAGCGAAACGAGACGAAGGAGGGTGAAAGAGAGCGAAACGAGATGAAGGAGGGTGAAAGAGACCGAAACGAGACGAAGGAGGGTGAAAGAGAGCGAAACGAGACAAAGGAGTGTGAAAGAGAGAGAAACGAGAAGAAGGAGGGTGAAAGAGAGTGAACGAGACGAAGGAGGGTGAAAGAGAGCGAAACGAGATGAAGGAGGGTCAAAGGGAGCGAACCGAGACGAAGGAGGGTGAAAGAGAGCGAAACGAGACGAAGGAGGGTGAAAGACAGCGAAACGAGACGATGGAGGGTGAAAGAGAGCGAAACGAGAGGAAGGAGGGTGAAAGAGAGCGAAACGAGACGAAGGAGGGTGAAAGAGAGCGAAACGAGATGAAGGAGGGTGGAAGAGAACGAAACGAGACGAAGGAGGGTGAAAGAGAGAGAAACGAGACGAAGGAAGGTGAAAGAGAGCGAAACGAGACGAAGGAAGGTGAAAGAGAGCGAAACGAGACAAAAGAGGGTGAAAGGGAGCGAAACGAGATGAAGGAGGGTGAAAGAGAGCGAAACGAAATGAAGGAGGGTGAAAGAGGGCGAAACGAGACAAAGGCGGGTGGAACAGAGCGAAACAAGACGAAAGAAGGGTGAATGAGAGCAAAACGAGACAAAGGAGGGTGAAAGAGGGCGAAGCGAGATGAAGGAGGGTGAAAGAGAGCGAAACGAGATGATGGAGGGTGAAAGAGAGCGAAACGAGACGAAGGAGGGTGAAAGAGGGCGAAACGAGACGAAGGCGGGTGGAACAGAGTGAAACAAGATGAAAGAAAGGTGAAAGAGAGCGAAACGAGATGATGGAGGGTGAAAGAGAGCTTAAACGAGACGAAGGAGGGTGAAGGAGAGCGAAACGAGATGAAGAAAGGTGAACTAGAGCGAAATGAGACGAAGGAGGGTGAAAGAGAGCGAAAGAGATGAAAGAGGGGGTAAGAGAGCGAAACGAGAAGAAGGAGGGTGAAAGAGAGCGAAATGAGACGAAGGAGGGTGAAAGAGAGCTAAACGAAATGAAGGAGGGCCAAAGAGAGCGAAACGAGTCGAAGCAGGGTGAAAGAGAGTGAAACGCGATGAAGGAGTGTGAAAGAGAGCAAAACGAGATGAAGGAGGGTGAAAGAGAGCTAAACGAGATGAAGGAGGGTGATAGAGAGCGAAACGAGATGAAGGAGGGTGGAAGAGAGCGAAATGAGACGAAGGAGGGTTAAAGAGAGCGAAAGGAGTCAAAGGAGGGTGAAAGAGAGAGGAACGAGACGAAGGAGGATGAAAGAGACCGAAACGAGACGGTGGAGGGTGAAAGAGAGCGAAACGAGACGAAGGACCGTGAAAGAGAGCGAAACAAGACGAAGGAGGGCGAAAGAGAGCGAAACGAGAGGAAGGAGGGTGAAAGAGAGCAAAACGAGATGAAGCAGGGTGAAAGAGAGCGAAACGAGACTAAGGAGGGCGAAAGAGTGTGAAACGAGAGGAAGGAGGGTGAAAAAGAGCGAAACGAGACCAAGGAGGGTGAAAGAGAGCGAAACGAGACGAAGGAGGGTCAAAGAGAGCGAAACGAGACGAAAGAGGGTATAAGAGAGCGAAACGAGACGGTGGAGGGTGAAAGAGAGCGAAACGAGATGGTGGAGGGTGAAAGAGAGCGAAACGAGACGAAGGAGGGTGAAAGAGAGCGAAACAAGACGATGGAGGGTGAAAGAGAGCGAAACGAGAGGAAGGAGGGTGAAAGAGAGCGAAACGAGACAAAGGAGGGTGAAAGAGAGCGAAACGAGACGAAGGAGGGTGAAAGAGAGCGAAACGAGACGAAGGAGGGTGAAAGAGAGCGAAACGAGACGAAGAAAGGTGTAAGAGAGTGAAACGAGACGAAGGAGGGTCAAAGAGAGCGAAAGGAGATGAAGGAGGGTGAAAGACAGCGAAAGGAGTCGAAGGAGGGTGAAAGAGAGTGGAACGAGACGAAGGAGGGTGAAGGAGACCGAAACGAGATGAAGGAGGGTGAAAGAGAGCGAAACGAGACGAAGGAGTGAGAAAGAGAGCGAAACGAGAAGAAGGAGGGTGAAAGAGAGCGAAACGAGAGGAAGGAGGGTGAAAGAGAGCGAAACGAGACGAAGGAGGGTGAAAGAGAGCGAAACGAGATGAAGGAGGGTGAAAGAGAGCGAAACGAGACGAAGGAGGGTGAAAGAGAGAGAAACGAGATGAAGGAAGGTGAAAGAGAGCGAAACGAGACGAAGGAAGGTGAAAGAGAGCGAAACGAGACAAAGGAGGGTGAAAGGGAGCGAAACGAGATGAAGGAGGGTGAAAGAGAGCGAAACGAGATGAAGGAGGGTCAAAGGGAGCGGAGCGAGTCGAAGGAGGGTGAAAGAGAGCGAAACGAGACGAAGGAGGGTGAAAGACAGCGAAACGAGACGATGGAGGGTGAAAGAGAGCGACACGAGAGGAAGGAGGTTGAAAGAGAGCGAAACGAGACGAAGGAGGGTGAAAGAGAGCGAAACGAGATGAAGGAGGGTGAAAGAGAGCGAAACGAGACGAAGGAGGGTGATAGAGAGAGGAACGAGACGAAGGAAGGTGAAAGAGAGCGAAACGAGACGAAGGAAGGTGAAAGGGAGCGAAACGAGATGAAGGAGGGTGAAAGAGAGCGAAATGAAATGAAGGAGGGTGAAAGAGAGCGAAACGAGACGAAGGAGGGTGAAAGAGGGCGAAACGAGACGAAGGCGGGTGGAACAGAGCGAAACAAGACGAAAGAAGGGTGAATGAGAGCAAAACGAGACAAAGGAGGGTGAAAGAGGGCGAAGCGAGACGAAGGAGCATGAAAGAGAGCGAAACGAGATGAAGGAGGGTAAAAGAGAGCGAAACGAGACGAAAAAGTGTAAAAGAGAGCGAAACGAGACGAAGGAGGGTGAAAGAGAGCGAAACAAGACGATGGAGGGTGAAAGAGAGCGAAACGAGAGGAAGGAGGGTGAAAGAGAGCGAAACGAGACGGTGGAGGGTGAAAGAGAGCGAAACGAGACGAAGGAGAGTGAAAGACAGCGAAACAAGACGATGGATGTTGAAAGAGAGCGAAACGAGAGGAAGGAGGGTGAAAGAGAGCGAAACGAGACGAAGGAGGGTGAAAGAGAGCGAAATGAGACGAAGGAGGGTGAAAGAGAGCGAAAGGAGTCGAAGGAGGGTGAAAGAGAGTGGAACGAGACGAAGGAGTGTGAAGGAGACCGAAACGAGACGAAGGAGGGTGAAAGAGAGCGAAACGAGATGAAGGAGGGTGAAAGAGAGCGAAACGAGAAGAAGGAGGGTGAAAGAGATCGAAACGAGATGAAGGAGGGTGAAAGAGAGGGTAAAGGAGATGAAGGAGGGTCAAAGAGAGCGAAACGAGACGAAGGAGGGTGAAAGAGAGTGAAACGAGATGAAAGAGGGTGAAAGAGAGCGAAACGAGATGAAGGAGGGTGGAAGACAGCGAAA
The DNA here is from genome assembly GCF_047496885.1 of Scyliorhinus torazame. Lineage (NCBI taxonomy): Eukaryota > Metazoa > Chordata > Chondrichthyes > Carcharhiniformes > Scyliorhinidae > Scyliorhinus > Scyliorhinus torazame. The sequence goes on from NW_027308109.1 coordinate 39,420, forward strand.
CGAGACGAAGGAGGGTGAAAGAGAGCGAAACGAGATGAAGAAATGTGAACGAGAGCGAAATGAGACGAAGGAGGGTGAAAGAGAGCGAAAGAGATGAAGGAGGGGGTAAGAGAGCGAAACGAGAAGAAGGAGGGTGAAAGAGAGCGAAATGAGACGAAGGAGGGTGAAAGAGAGCTAAACGAAATGAAGGAGGGCCAAAGAGAGCGAAACGAGTCGAAGCAGGGTGAAAGAGAGTGAAACGCGATGAAGGAGGGTGAAAGAGAGCAAAACGAGATGAAGGAGGGTGAAAGAGAGCTAAACGAGATGAAGGAGGGTGATAGAGAGCGAAACGAGATGAAGGAGGGTGGAAGAGAGCGAAATGAGACGAAGGAGGGTGAAAGAGAGCGAAAGGAGTCAAAGGAGGGTGAAAGAGAGAGGAACGAGACGAAGGAGGATGAAAGAGACCGAAACGAGACGGTGGAGGGTGAAAGAGAGCGAAACGAGACGAAGGACCGTGAAAGAGAGCGAAACAAGACGAAGGAGGGCGAAAGAGAGCGAAACGAGAGGAAGGAGGGTGAAAGAGAGCAAAACGAGAGGAAGGAGGGTGAAAGAGAGCGAAACGAGACCAAGGAGGGTGAAAGAGAGCGAAACGAGACGAAGGAGGGTCAAAGAGAGCGAAACGAGACGAAAGAGGGTATAAGAGAGCGAAACGAGACGGTGGAGGGTGAAAGAGAGCGAAACGAGATGGTGGAGGGTGAAAGAGAGCGAAACGAGACGAAGGAGGGTGAAAGAGAGCGAAACAAGACGAAGGAGGGTGAAAGAGAGAGAAACGAGACGAAGGAAGGTGAAAGAGAGCGAAACGAGACGAAGGAAGGTGAAAGAGAGCGAAACGAGACAAAAGAGGGTGAAAGGGAGCGAAACGAGATGAAGGAGGGTGAAAGAGAGCGAAACGAAATGAAGGAGGGTGAAAGAGGGCGAAACGAGACAAAGGCGGGTGGAACAGAGCGAAACAAGACGAAAGAAGGGTGAATGAGAGCAAAACGAGACAAAGGAGGGTGAAAGAGGGCGAAGCGAGATGAAGGAGGGTGAAAGAGAGCGAAACGAGATGATGGAGGGTGAAAGAGAGCGAAACGAGACGAAGGAGGGTGAAAGAGGGCGAAACGAGACGAAGGCGGGTGGAACAGAGTGAAACAAGATGAAAGAAAGGTGAAAGAGAGCGAAACGAGATGATGGAGGGTGAAAGAGAGCTTAAACGAGACGAAGGAGGGTGAAAGAGAGCGAAACGAGATGAAGAAAGGTGAACTAGAGCGAAATGAGACGAAGGAGGGTGAAAGAGAGCGAAAGAGATGAAAGAGGGGGTAAGAGAGCGAAACGAGAAGAAGGAGGGTGAAAGAGAGCGAAATGAGACGAAGGAGGGTGAAAGAGAGCTAAACGAAATGAAGGAGGGCCAAAGAGAGCGAAACGAGTCGAAGCAGGGTGAAAGAGAGTGAAACGCGATGAAGGAGTGTGAAAGAGAGCAAAACGAGATGAAGGAGGGTGAAAGAGAGCTAAACGAGATGAAGGAGGGTGATAGAGAGCGAAACGAGATGAAGGAGGGTGGAAGAGAGCGAAATGAGACGAAGGAGGGTTAAAGAGAGCGAAAGGAGTCAAAGGAGGGTGAAAGAGAGAGGAACGAGACGAAGGAGGATGAAAGAGACCGAAACGAGACGGTGGAGGGTGAAAGAGAGCGAAACGAGACGAAGGACCGTGAAAGAGAGCGAAACAAGACGAAGGAGGGCGAAAGAGAGCGAAACGAGAGGAAGGAGGGTGAAAGAGAGCAAAACGAGATGAAGCAGGGTGAAAGAGAGCGAAACGAGACTAAGGAGGGCGAAAGAGTGTGAAACGAGAGGAAGGAGGGTGAAAAAGAGCGAAACGAGACCAAGGAGGGTGAAAGAGAGCGAAACGAGACGAAGGAGGGTCAAAGAGAGCGAAACGAGACGAAAGAGGGTATAAGAGAGCGAAACGAGACGGTGGAGGGTGAAAGAGAGCGAAACGAGATGGTGGAGGGTGAAAGAGAGCGAAACGAGACGAAGGAGGGTGAAAGAGAGCGAAACAAGACGATGGAGGGTGAAAGAGAGCGAAACGAGAGGAAGGAGGGTGAAAGAGAGCGAAACGAGACAAAGGAGGGTGAAAGAGAGCGAAACGAGACGAAGGAGGGTGAAAGAGAGCGAAACGAGACGAAGGCGGGTGGAACAGAGCGAAACAAGACGAAAGAAGGGTGAATGAGAGCAAAACGAGACGAAAAAGTGTAAAAGAGAGCGAAACGAGAGGAAGGAGGGTGAAAGAGAGCGAAACGAGACGAAGGAGGGTGAAAGAGAGCGAAAGGAGTCGTAGGAGGGTGAAAGAGAGTGGAACGAGACGAAGGAGGGTGAAAGAGACCGAAACGAGACGAAGGAGGGTGAAAGAGAGCGAAACGAGACGAAGAAAGGTGAAAGAGAGCGAAACGAGACGAAGGAGGGTAAAAGAGAGCGAAAGGAGATGAAGGAGGGTGAAAGAGGGCGAAAGGAGTCGAAGGAGGGTGAAAGAGAGTGGAACGAGACGAAGGAGGGTGAAGGAGACCGAAACGAGACGAAGGAGGGTGAAAGAGAGCGAAACGAGACAAAGGAGTGTGAAAGAGAGAGAAACGAGAAGAAGGAGGGTGAAAGAGAGTGAACGAGACGAAGGAGGGTGAAAGAGAGCGAAACGAGATGAAGGAGGGTCAAAGGGAGCGAACCGAGACGAAGGAGGGTGAAAGAGAGCGAAACGAGACGAAGGAGGGTGAAAGACAGCGAAACGAGACGATGGAGGGTGAAAGAGAGCGAAACGAGAGGAAGGAGGGTGAAAGAGAGCGAAACGAGACGAAGGAGGGTGAAAGAGAGCGAAACGAGATGAAGGAGGGTGGAAGAGAACGAAACGAGACGAAGGAGGGTGAAAGAGAGAGAAACGAGACGAAGGAAGGTGAAAGAGAGCGAAACGAGACGAAGGAAGGTGAAAGAGAGCGAAACGAGACAAAAGAGGGTGAAAGGGAGCGAAACGAGATGAAGGAGGGTGAAAGAGAGCGAAACGAAATGAAGGAGGGTGAAAGAGGGCGAAACGAGACAAAGGCGGGTGGAACAGAGCGAAACAAGACGAAAGAAGGGTGAATGAGAGCAAAACGAGACAAAGGAGGGTGAAAGAGGGCGAAGCGAGATGAAGGAGGGTGAAAGAGAGCGAAACGAGATGATGGAGGGTGAAAGAGAGCGAAACGAGACGAAGGAGGGTGAAAGAGGGCGAAACGAGACGAAGGCGGGTGGAACAGAGTGAAACAAGATGAAAGAAAGGTGAAAGAGAGCGAAACGAGATGATGGAGGGTGAAAGAGAGCTTAAACGAGACGAAGGAGGGTGAAAGAGAGCGAAACGAGATGAAGAAAGGTGAACTAGAGCGAAATGAGACGAAGGAGGGTGAAAGAGAGCGAAAGAGATGAAAGAGGGGGTAAGAGAGCGAAACGAGAAGAAGGAGGGTGAAAGAGAGCGAAATGAGACGAAGGAGGGTGAAAGAGAGCTAAACGAAATGAAGGAGGGCCAAAGAGAGCGAAACGAGTCGAAGCAGGGTGAAAGAGAGTGAAACGCGATGAAGGAGTGTGAAAGAGAGCAAAACGAGATGAAGGAGGGTGAAAGAGAGCTAAACGAGATGAAGGAGGGTGATAGAGAGCGAAACGAGATGAAGGAGGGTGGAAGAGAGCGAAATGAGACGAAGGAGGGTTAAAGAGAGCGAAAGGAGTCAAAGGAGGGTGAAAGAGAGAGGAACGAGACGAAGGAGGATGAAAGAGACCGAAACGAGACGGTGGAGGGTGAAAGAGAGCGAAACGAGACGAAGGACCGTGAAAGAGAGCGAAACAAGACGAAGGAGGGCGAAAGAGAGCGAAACGAGAGGAAGGAGGGTGAAAGAGAGCAAAACGAGATGAAGCAGGGTGAAAGAGAGCGAAACGAGACTAAGGAGGGCGAAAGAGTGTGAAACGAGAGGAAGGAGGGTGAAAAAGAGCGAAACGAGACCAAGGAGGGTGAAAGAGAGCGAAACGAGACGAAGGAGGGTCAAAGAGAGCGAAACGAGACGAAAGAGGGTATAAGAGAGCGAAACGAGACGGTGGAGGGTGAAAGAGAGCGAAACGAGATGGTGGAGGGTGAAAGAGAGCGAAACGAGACGAAGGAGGGTGAAAGAGAGCGAAACAAGACGATGGAGGGTGAAAGAGAGCGAAACGAGAGGAAGGAGGGTGAAAGAGAGCGAAACGAGACAAAGGAGGGTGAAAGAGAGCGAAACGAGACGAAGGAGGGTGAAAGAGAGCGAAACGAGACGAAGGAGGGTGAAAGAGAGCGAAACGAGACGAAGAAAGGTGTAAGAGAGTGAAACGAGACGAAGGAGGGTCAAAGAGAGCGAAAGGAGATGAAGGAGGGTGAAAGACAGCGAAAGGAGTCGAAGGAGGGTGAAAGAGAGTGGAACGAGACGAAGGAGGGTGAAGGAGACCGAAACGAGATGAAGGAGGGTGAAAGAGAGCGAAACGAGACGAAGGAGTGAGAAAGAGAGCGAAACGAGAAGAAGGAGGGTGAAAGAGAGCGAAACGAGAGGAAGGAGGGTGAAAGAGAGCGAAACGAGACGAAGGAGGGTGAAAGAGAGCGAAACGAGATGAAGGAGGGTGAAAGAGACCGAAACGAGACGAAGGAGGGTGAAAGAGAGCGAAACGAGACAAAGGAGTGTGAAAGAGAGAGAAACGAGAAGAAGGAGGGTGAAAGAGAGTGAACGAGACGAAGGAGGGTGAAAGAGAGCGAAACGAGATGAAGGAGGGTCAAAGGGAGCGAACCGAGACGAAGGAGGGTGAAAGAGAGCGAAACGAGACGAAGGAGGGTGAAAGACAGCGAAACGAGACGATGGAGGGTGAAAGAGAGCGAAACGAGAGGAAGGAGGGTGAAAGAGAGCGAAACGAGACGAAGGAGGGTGAAAGAGAGCGAAACGAGATGAAGGAGGGTGGAAGAGAACGAAACGAGACGAAGGAGGGTGAAAGAGAGAGAAACGAGACGAAGGAAGGTGAAAGAGAGCGAAACGAGACGAAGGAAGGTGAAAGAGAGCGAAACGAGACAAAAGAGGGTGAAAGGGAGCGAAACGAGATGAAGGAGGGTGAAAGAGAGCGAAACGAAATGAAGGAGGGTGAAAGAGGGCGAAACGAGACAAAGGCGGGTGGAACAGAGCGAAACAAGACGAAAGAAGGGTGAATGAGAGCAAAACGAGACAAAGGAGGGTGAAAGAGGGCGAAGCGAGATGAAGGAGGGTGAAAGAGAGCGAAACGAGATGATGGAGGGTGAAAGAGAGCGAAACGAGACGAAGGAGGGTGAAAGAGGGCGAAACGAGACGAAGGCGGGTGGAACAGAGTGAAACAAGATGAAAGAAAGGTGAAAGAGAGCGAAACGAGATGATGGAGGGTGAAAGAGAGCTTAAACGAGACGAAGGAGGGTGAAAGAGAGCGAAACGAGATGAAGAAAGGTGAACTAGAGCGAAATGAGACGAAGGAGGGTGAAAGAGAGCGAAAGAGATGAAAGAGGGGGTAAGAGAGCGAAACGAGAAGAAGGAGGGTGAAAGAGAGCGAAATGAGACGAAGGAGGGTGAAAGAGAGCTAAACGAAATGAAGGAGGGCCAAAGAGAGCGAAACGAGTCGAAGCAGGGTGAAAGAGAGTGAAACGCGATGAAGGAGTGTGAAAGAGAGCAAAACGAGATGAAGGAGGGTGAAAGAGAGCTAAACGAGATGAAGGAGGGTGATAGAGAGCGAAACGAGATGAAGGAGGGTGGAAGAGAGCGAAATGAGACGAAGGAGGGTTAAAGAGAGCGAAAGGAGTCAAAGGAGGGTGAAAGAGAGAGGAACGAGACGAAGGAGGATGAAAGAGACCGAAACGAGACGGTGGAGGGTGAAAGAGAGCGAAACGAGACGAAGGACCGTGAAAGAGAGCGAAACAAGACGAAGGAGGGCGAAAGAGAGCGAAACGAGAGGAAGGAGGGTGAAAGAGAGCAAAACGAGATGAAGCAGGGTGAAAGAGAGCGAAACGAGACTAAGGAGGGCGAAAGAGTGTGAAACGAGAGGAAGGAGGGTGAAAAAGAGCGAAACGAGACCAAGGAGGGTGAAAGAGAGCGAAACGAGACGAAGGAGGGTCAAAGAGAGCGAAACGAGACGAAAGAGGGTATAAGAGAGCGAAACGAGACGGTGGAGGGTGAAAGAGAGCGAAACGAGATGGTGGAGGGTGAAAGAGAGCGAAACGAGACGAAGGAGGGTGAAAGAGAGCGAAACAAGACGATGGAGGGTGAAAGAGAGCGAAACGAGAGGAAGGAGGGTGAAAGAGAGCGAAACGAGACAAAGGAGGGTGAAAGAGAGCGAAACGAGACGAAGGAGGGTGAAAGAGAGCGAAACGAGACGAAGGAGGGTGAAAGAGAGCGAAACGAGACGAAGAAAGGTGTAAGAGAGTGAAACGAGACGAAGGAGGGTCAAAGAGAGCGAAAGGAGATGAAGGAGGGTGAAAGACAGCGAAAGGAGTCGAAGGAGGGTGAAAGAGAGTGGAACGAGACGAAGGAGGGTGAAGGAGACCGAAACGAGATGAAGGAGGGTGAAAGAGAGCGAAACGAGACGAAGGAGTGAGAAAGAGAGCGAAACGAGAAGAAGGAGGGTGAAAGAGAGCGAAACGAGAGGAAGGAGGGTGAAAGAGAGCGAAACGAGACGAAGGAGGGTGAAAGAGAGCGAAACGAGATGAAGGAGGGTGAAAGAGAGCGAAACGAGACGAAGGAGGGTGAAAGAGAGAGAAACGAGATGAAGGAAGGTGAAAGAGAGCGAAACGAGACGAAGGAAGGTGAAAGAGAGCGAAACGAGACAAAGGAGGGTGAAAGGGAGCGAAACGAGATGAAGGAGGGTGAAAGAGAGCGAAACGAGATGAAGGAGGGTCAAAGGGAGCGGAGCGAGTCGAAGGAGGGTGAAAGAGAGCGAAACGAGACGAAGGAGGGTGAAAGACAGCGAAACGAGACGATGGAGGGTGAAAGAGAGCGACACGAGAGGAAGGAGGTTGAAAGAGAGCGAAACGAGACGAAGGAGGGTGAAAGAGAGCGAAACGAGATGAAGGAGGGTGAAAGAGAGCGAAACGAGACGAAGGAGGGTGATAGAGAGAGGAACGAGACGAAGGAAGGTGAAAGAGAGCGAAACGAGACGAAGGAAGGTGAAAGGGAGCGAAACGAGATGAAGGAGGGTGAAAGAGAGCGAAATGAAATGAAGGAGGGTGAAAGAGAGCGAAACGAGACGAAGGAGGGTGAAAGAGGGCGAAACGAGACGAAGGCGGGTGGAACAGAGCGAAACAAGACGAAAGAAGGGTGAATGAGAGCAAAACGAGACAAAGGAGGGTGAAAGAGGGCGAAGCGAGACGAAGGAGCATGAAAGAGAGCGAAACGAGATGAAGGAGGGTAAAAGAGAGCGAAACGAGACGAAAAAGTGTAAAAGAGAGCGAAACGAGACGAAGGAGGGTGAAAGAGAGCGAAACAAGACGATGGAGGGTGAAAGAGAGCGAAACGAGAGGAAGGAGGGTGAAAGAGAGCGAAACGAGACGGTGGAGGGTGAAAGAGAGCGAAACGAGACGAAGGAGAGTGAAAGACAGCGAAACAAGACGATGGATGTTGAAAGAGAGCGAAACGAGAGGAAGGAGGGTGAAAGAGAGCGAAACGAGACGAAGGAGGGTGAAAGAGAGCGAAATGAGACGAAGGAGGGTGAAAGAGAGCGAAAGGAGTCGAAGGAGGGTGAAAGAGAGTGGAACGAGACGAAGGAGTGTGAAGGAGACCGAAACGAGACGAAGGAGGGTGAAAGAGAGCGAAACGAGATGAAGGAGGGTGAAAGAGAGCGAAACGAGAAGAAGGAGGGTGAAAGAGATCGAAACGAGATGAAGGAGGGTGAAAGAGAGGGTAAAGGAGATGAAGGAGGGTCAAAGAGAGCGAAACGAGACGAAGGAGGGTGAAAGAGAGTGAAACGAGATGAAAGAGGGTGAAAGAGAGCGAAACGAGATGAAGGAGGGTGGAAGACAGCGAAACGAGACGAAGGAGGGTGAAAGAGAGCGAAACGAGATGAAGAAATGTGAACGAGAGCGAAATGAGACGAAGGAGGGTGAAAGAGAGCGAAAGAGATGAAGGAGGGGGTAAGAGAGCGAAACGAGAAGAAGGAGGGTGAAAGAGAGCGAAATGAGACGAAGGAGGGTGAAAGAGAGCTAAACGAAATGAAGGAGGGCCAAAGAGAGCGAAACGAGTCGAAGCAGGGTGAAAGAGAGTGAAACGCGATGAAGGAGGGTGAAAGAGAGCAAAACGAGATGAAGGAGGGTGAAAGAGAGCTAAACGAGATGAAGGAGGGTGATAGAGAGCGAAACGAGATGAAGGAGGGTGGAAGAGAGCGAAATGAGACGAAGGAGGGTGAAAGAGAGCGAAAGGAGTCAAAGGAGGGTGAAAGAGAGAGGAACGAGACGAAGGAGGATGAAAGAGACCGAAACGAGACGGTGGAGGGTGAAAGAGAGCGAAACGAGACGAAGGACCGTGAAAGAGAGCGAAACAAGACGAAGGAGGGCGAAAGAGAGCGAAACGAGAGGAAGGAGGGTGAAAGAGAGCAAAACGAGAGGAAGGAGGGTGAAAGAGAGCGAAACGAGACCAAGGAGGGTGAAAGAGAGCGAAACGAGACGAAGGAGGGTCAAAGAGAGCGAAACGAGACGAAAGAGGGTATAAGAGAGCGAAACGAGACGGTGGAGGGTGAAAGAGAGCGAAACGAGATGGTGGAGGGTGAAAGAGAGCGAAACGAGACGAAGGAGGGTGAAAGAGAGCGAAACAAGACGAAGGAGGGTGAAAGAGAGAGAAACGAGACGAAGGAAGGTGAAAGAGAGCGAAACGAGACGAAGGAAGGTGAAAGAGAGCGAAACGAGACAAAAGAGGGTGAAAGGGAGCGAAACGAGATGAAGGAGGGTGAAAGAGAGCGAAACGAAATGAAGGAGGGTGAAAGAGGGCGAAACGAGACAAAGGCGGGTGGAACAGAGCGAAACAAGACGAAAGAAGGGTGAATGAGAGCAAAACGAGACAAAGGAGGGTGAAAGAGGGCGAAGCGAGATGAAGGAGGGTGAAAGAGAGCGAAACGAGATGATGGAGGGTGAAAGAGAGCGAAACGAGACGAAGGAGGGTGAAAGAGGGCGAAACGAGACGAAGGCGGGTGGAACAGAGTGAAACAAGATGAAAGAAAGGTGAAAGAGAGCGAAACGAGATGATGGAGGGTGAAAGAGAGCTTAAACGAGACGAAGGAGGGTGAAAGAGAGCGAAACGAGATGAAGAAAGGTGAACTAGAGCGAAATGAGACGAAGGAGGGTGAAAGAGAGCGAAAGAGATGAAAGAGGGGGTAAGAGAGCGAAACGAGAAGAAGGAGGGTGAAAGAGAGCGAAATGAGACGAAGGAGGGTGAAAGAGAGCTAAACGAAATGAAGGAGGGCCAAAGAGAGCGAAACGAGTCGAAGCAGGGTGAAAGAGAGTGAAACGCGATGAAGGAGTGTGAAAGAGAGCAAAACGAGATGAAGGAGGGTGAAAGAGAGCTAAACGAGATGAAGGAGGGTGATAGAGAGCGAAACGAGATGAAGGAGGGTGGAAGAGAGCGAAATGAGACGAAGGAGGGTTAAAGAGAGCGAAAGGAGTCAAAGGAGGGTGAAAGAGAGAGGAACGAGACGAAGGAGGATGAAAGAGACCGAAACGAGACGGTGGAGGGTGAAAGAGAGCGAAACGAGACGAAGGACCGTGAAAGAGAGCGAAACAAGACGAAGGAGGGCGAAAGAGAGCGAAACGAGAGGAAGGAGGGTGAAAGAGAGCAAAACGAGATGAAGCAGGGTGAAAGAGAGCGAAACGAGACTAAGGAGGGCGAAAGAGTGTGAAACGAGAGGAAGGAGGGTGAAAAAGAGCGAAACGAGACCAAGGAGGGTGAAAGAGAGCGAAACGAGACGAAGGAGGGTCAAAGAGAGCGAAACGAGACGAAAGAGGGTATAAGAGAGCGAAACGAGACGGTGGAGGGTGAAAGAGAGCGAAACGAGATGGTGGAGGGTGAAAGAGAGCGAAACGAGACGAAGGAGGGTGAAAGAGAGCGAAACAAGACGATGGAGGGTGAAAGAGAGCGAAACGAGAGGAAGGAGGGTGAAAGAGAGCGAAACGAGACAAAGGAGGGTGAAAGAGAGCGAAACGAGACGAAGGAGGGTGAAAGAGAGCGAAACGAGACGAAGGAGGGTGAAAGAGAGCGAAACGAGACGAAGAAAGGTGTAAGAGAGTGAAACGAGACGAAGGAGGGTCAAAGAGAGCGAAAGGAGATGAAGGAGGGTGAAAGACAGCGAAAGGAGTCGAAGGAGGGTGAAAGAGAGTGGAACGAGACGAAGGAGGGTGAAGGAGACCGAAACGAGATGAAGGAGGGTGAAAGAGAGCGAAACGAGACGAAGGAGTGAGAAAGAGAGCGAAACGAGAAGAAGGAGGGTGAAAGAGAGCGAAACGAGAGGAAGGAGGGTGAAAGAGAGCGAAACGAGACGAAGGAGGGTGAAAGAGAGCGAAACGAGATGAAGGAGGGTGAAAGAGAGCGAAACGAGACGAAGGAGGGTGAAAGAGAGAGAAACGAGATGAAGGAAGGTGAAAGAGAGCGAAACGAGACGAAGGAAGGTGAAAGAGAGCGAAACGAGACAAAGGAGGGTGAAAGGGAGCGAAACAAGATGAAGGAGGGTGAAAGAGAGCGAAACGAGATGAAGGAGGGTCAAAGGGAGCGGAGCGAGTCGAAGGAGGGTGAAAGAGAGCGAAACGAGACGAAGGAGGGTGAAAGACAGCGAAACGAGACGATGGAGGGTGAAAGAGAGCGACACGAGAGGAAGGAGGTTGAAAGAGAGCGAAACGAGACGAAGGAGGGTGAAAGAGAGCGAAACGAGATGAAGGAGGGTGAAAGAGAGCGAAACGAGACGAAGGAGGGTGATAGAGAGAGGAACGAGACGAAGGAAGGTGAAAGAGAGCGAAACGAGACGAAGGAAGGTGAAAGGGAGCGAAACGAGATGAAGGAGGGTGAAAGAGAGCGAAATGAAATGAAGGAGGGTGAAAGAGAGCGAAACGAGACGAAGGAGGGTGAAAGAGGGCGAAACGAGACGAAGGCGGGTGGAACAGAGCGAAACAAGACGAAAGAAGGGTGAATGAGAGCAAAACGAGACAAAGGAGGGTGAAAGAGGGCGAAGCGAGACGAAGGAGCATGAAAGAGAGCGAAACGAGATGAAGGAGGGTAAAAGAGAGCGAAACGAGACGAAAAAGTGTAAAAGAGAGCGAAACGAGACGAAGGAGGGTGAAAGAGAGCGAAACAAGACGATGGAGGGTGAAAGAGAGCGAAACGAGAGGAAGGAGGGTGAAAGAGAGCGAAACGAGACGGTGGAGGGTGAAAGAGAGCGAAACGAGACGAAGGAGAGTGAAAGACAGCGAAACAAGACGATGGATGTTGAAAGAGAGCGAAACGAGAGGAAGGAGGGTGAAAGAGAGCGAAACGAGACGAAGGAGGGTGAAAGAGAGCGAAATGAGACGAAGGAGGGTGAAAGAGAGCGAAAGGAGTCGAAGGAGGGTGAAAGAGAGTGGAACGAGACGAAGGAGTGTGAAGGAGACCGAAACGAGACGAAGGAGGGTGAAAGAGAGCGAAACGAGATGAAGGAGGGTGAAAGAGAGCGAAACGAGAAGAAGGAGGGTGAAAGAGATCGAAACGAGATGAAGGAGGGTGAAAGAGAGGGTAAAGGAGATGAAGGAGGGTCAAAGAGAGCGAAACGAGACGAAGGAGGGTGAAAGAGAGTGAAACGAGATGAAAGAGGGTGAAAGAGAGCGAAACGAGATGAAGGAGGGTGGAAGACAGCGAAACGAGACGAAGGAGGGTGAAAGAGAGCGAAACGAGATGAAGAAAGGTGAACGAGAGCGAAATGAGACGAAGGAGGGTGAAAGAGAGCGAAAGAGATGAAGGAGGGGGTAAGAGAGCGAAACGAGAAGAAGGAGGGTGAAAGAGAGCGAAATGAGACGAAGGAGGGTGAAAGAGAGCTAAACGAAATGAAGGAGGGCCAAAGAGAGCGAAACGAGTCGAAGCAGGGTGAAAGAGAGTGAAACGCGATGAAGGAGGGTGAAAGAGAGCAAAACGAGATGAAGGAGGGTGAAAGAGAGCTAAACGAGATGAAGGAGGGTGATAGAGAGCGAAACGAGATGAAGGAGGGTGGAAGAGAGCGAAATGAGACGAAGGAGGGTGAAAGAGAGCGAAAGGAGTCAAAGGAGGGTGAAAGAGAGAGGAACGAGACGAAGGAGGATGAAAGAGACCGAAACGAGACGGTGGAGGGTGAAAGAGAGCGAAACGAGACGAAGGACCGTGAAAGAGAGCGAAACAAGACGAAGGAGGGCGAAAGAGAGCGAAACGAGAGGAAGGAGGGTGAAAGAGAGCAAAACGAGAGGAAGGAGGGTGAAAGAGAGCGAAACGAGACCAAGGAGGGTGAAAGAGAGCGAAACGAGACGAAGGAGGGTCAAAGAGAGCGAAACGAGACGAAAGAGGGTATAAGAGAGCGAAACGAGACGGTGGAGGGTGAAAGAGAGCGAAACGAGATGGTGGAGGGTGAAAGAGAGCGAAACGAGACGAAGGAGGGTGAAAGAGAGCGAAACAAGACGATGGAGGGTGAAAGAGAGCGAAACGAGAGGAAGGAGGGTGAAAGAGAGCGAAACGAGACAAAGGAGGGTGAAAGAGAGCGAAACGAGACGAAGGAGGGTGAAAGAGAGCGAAACGAGACGAAGGAGGGTGAAAGAGAGCGAAACGAGACGAAGAAAGGTGTAAGAGAGTGAAACGAGACGAAGGAGGGTAAAAGAGAGCGAAAGGAGTTAAAGGAGGGTGAAAGACAGCAAAAGGAGTCGAAGGAGGGTGAAAGAGAGTGGAACGAGACGAAGGAGGGTGAAGGAGACCGAAACGAGATGAAGGAGGGTGAAAGAGAGCGAAACGAGACGAAGGAGTGAGAAAGAGAGCGAAACGAGAAGAAGGAGGGTGAAAGAGAGCGAAACGAGAGGAAGGAGGGTGAAAGAGAGCGAAACGAGACGAAGGAGGGTGAAAGAGAGCGAAACGAGATGAAGGAGGGTGAAAGAGAGCGAAACGAGACGAAGGAGGGTGAAAGAGAGAGAAACGAGACGAAGGAAGGTGAAAGAGAGCGAAACGAGACGAAGGAAGGTGAAAGAGAGCGAAACGAGACAAAGGAGGGTGAAAGGGAGCGAAACGAGATGAAGGAGGGTGAAAGAGAGCGAAACGAGATGAAGGAGGGTCAAAGGGAGCGGAGCGAGACGAAGGAGGGTGAAAGAGAGCGAAACGAGACGAAGGAGGGTGAAAGACAGCGAAACGAGACGATGGAGGGTGAAAGAGAGCGAAACGAGAGGAAGGAGGGTGAAAGAGAGCGAAACGAGACGAAGTAGGGTGAAAGAGAGCGAAACGAGATGAAGGAGGGTGAAAGAGTGCGAAACGAGACGAAGGAGGGTGATAGAGAGAGGAACGAGACGAAGGAAGGTGAAAGAGAGCGAAACGAGACGAAGGAAGGTGAAAGGGAGCGAAACGAGTTGAAGGAGGGTGAAAGAGAGCGAAATGAAATGAAGGAGGGTGAAAGAGAGCGAAACGAGACGAAGGAGGGTGAACGAGGGCGAAACGAGACGAAGGCGGGTGGAACAGAGCGAAACAAGACGAAAGAAGGGTGAATGAGAGCAAAACGAGACGAAAAAGTGTAAAAGAGAGCGAAACGAGACGAAGGAGGGTGAAAGAGAGCGAAACAAGACGATGGAGGGTGAAAGAGAGCGAAACGAGAGGAAGGAGGGTGAAAGAGAGCGAAACGAGACAAAGGAGGGTGAAAGAGAGCGAAACGAGACGAAGGAGGGTGAAAGAGAGCGAAACGAGACGAAGGAGGGTGAAAGAGAGCGAAACGAGACGAAGAAAGGTGTAAGAGAGTGAAACGAGACGAAGGAGGGTAAAAGAGAGCGAAAGGAGATGAAGGAGGGTGAAAGAGAGCGAAAGGAGTCGAAGGAGGGTGAAAGAGAGTGGAACGAGACGAAGGAGGGTGAAGGAGACCGAAACGAGATGAAGGAGGGTGAAAGAGAGCGAAACGAGACGAAGGAGTGAGAAAGAGAGCGAAACGAGAAGAGGGAGGGTGAAAGAGAGCGAAACGAGACGGTGGAGGGTGAAAGAGAGCGAAACGAGAAGAAGGAGAGTGAAAGAGAGCGAAACAAGACGATGGATGGTGAAAGAGAGTGAAACGAGAGGAAGGAGGGTGAAAGATTGAGAAACAAGACGATGGAGGGTGAAAGAGAGCGAAACGAGAGGAAGGAGGGTGAAAGATAGCGAAACGAGACAAAGGAGGGTGAAAGAGAGCGAAACGAGACGAAGGAGGGTGAAAGAGAGCGAAACGAGACGAAGGAGGGTGAAAGAGAGCAAAACGAGACGAAGAAAGGTGAAAGAGAGTGAAACGAGACTTGGAGGGTGAAAGAGAGCGAAAGGAGATGAAGGAGGGTGATAGAGAGCGAAATGAGACGAAGGAGGGTGGAAGAGAGCGAAAGGAGTCGAAGGAGGGTGAAAGAGAGTGGAACGAGACGAAGGAGGGTGAAGGAGACCGAAACGAGACGAAGGAGGGTGAAAGAGAGCGAAACGAGACAAAGGAGTGTGAAAGAGAGAGAAACGAGAAGAAGGAGGGTGAAAGAGAGTGAACGAGACGAAGGAGGGTGAAAGAGAGCGAAACGAGATGAAGGAGGGTCAAAGGGAGCGAAACGATACGAAGGAGGGTGAAAGAGAGCGAAAGGAGATGAAGGAGGGTGAAAGAGAGCGAAAGGAGTCGAAGGAGGGTGAAAGAGAGTGGAACGAGACGAAGGAGGGTGAAGGAGACCGAAACGAGATGAAGGAGGGTCAAAGAGAGCGAAACAAGACAGTGGAGGGTGAAAGAGAGCGAAACGATACGAAGGAGGGTGAAAGAGAGCGAAACGAGACGAAGGAGGGTGAAAGAGAGCGGAACGAGATGAAGGAGGGTGAAATAGAGCGAAACGAGAAGATGGAGGGTGAAAGAGAGCGAAACGAGACGAAGGAGGGTGAAAGAGAGCGAAACGAGATGAAGGAGGGTGGAAGAGAGCGAAACGAAGCGAAGGAGGGTGAAAGAGAGAGAAACGAGACGAAGGAAGGTGAAAGAGAGCGAAACGAGACAAAGGAGGGTGAAAGGGAGGGAAACGAAATGAAGGAGGTTGAAAGAGAGCGAAACGAGATGGAGGAGGGTGAAAGAGAGCGAAACGAGACATGGAGGGTGAAAGATGGCGAAACGAGACGACGGCGGGTGCAACAGAGCGAAACAAGACGAAGGAGGGTGAAAGAGAGCGAAACGAGATGAAGGAGGGTGAAAGAGAGCAAAACGAGACGAAGGAGTGTGAAACAGAGCGAAACGCGACGAAGGAGGATGAAAGAGAGCTAAACGAGACGAAGGAGGGTCAAAGAGAGCGAAACGAGACGAAAGAGGGAAAAAGAGAGCGAAGCGAGACGGTGGAGGGTGAAAGAGAGCGAAACGAGACGAAGGAGAGTGAAAGAGAGCGAAACAAGTCGATGGATGGTGAAAAAGAGCGAAAGGAAGGAGGGTGAAAGAGGGCGAAACAAGACGATGGTGGGTGAAAGAGAGCGAAACGAGAGGAAGGAGGGTGAAAGAGAGCGAAACGAGACGAAGGAGGGTGAAAGAGAGCGAAAGGAGTCGTAGGAGGGTGAAAGAGAGTGGAACGAGACGAAGGAGGGTGAAAGAGACCGAAACGAGACGAAGGAGGGTGAAAGAGAGCGAAACGAGACGAAGAAAGGTGAAAGAGAGCGAAACGAGACGAAGGAGGGTAAAAGAGAGCGAAAGGAGATGAAGGAGGGTGAAAGAGGGCGAAAGGAGTCGAAGGAGGGTGAAAGAGAGTGGAACGAGACGAAGGAGGGTGAAGGAGACCGAAACGAGACGAAGGAGGGTGAAAGAGAGCGAAACGAGACAAAGGAGTGTGAAAGAGAGAGAAACGAGAAGAAGGAGGGTGAAGGAGAGTGAACGAGACGAAGGAGGGTGAAAGAGAGCGAAACGAGATGAAGGAGGGTCAAAGGGAGCGAAACGATACGAAGGAGGGTGAAAGAGAGCGAAACGAGACGAAGGAGGGTGAAAGACAGCGAAACGAGATGATGGAGGGTGAAAGAGAGCGAAACGAGAGGAAGGAGGGTGAAAGAGAGCGAAACGAGACGAAGGAGGGTGAAAGAGAGCGAAACGATGAAGGAGGGTGGAAGAGAACGAAACGAGACGAAGGAGGGTGAAAGAGAGAGAAACGAGACGAAGGAAGGTGAAAGAGAGCGAAACGAGACGAATGAAGGTGAAAGAGAGCGAAACGAGACAAAAGAGGGTGAAAGGGAGCGAAACGAGATGAAGGAGGGTGAAAGAGAGCGAAACGAAATGAAGGAGGGTGAAAGAGGGCGAAACGAGACAAAGGCGGGTGGAACAGAGCGAAACAAGACGAAAGAAGGGTGAATGAGAGCAAAACGAGACAAAGGAGGGTGAAAGAGGGCGAAGCGAGATGAAGGAGGGTGAAAGAGAGCGAAACGAGATGATGGAGGGTGAAAGAGAGCGAAACGAGACGAAGGAGGGTGAAAGAGGGCGAAACGAGACGAAGGCGGGTGGAACAGAGTGAAACAAGATGAAAGAAAGGTGAAAGAGAGCGAAACGAGATGATGGAGGGTGAAAGAGAGCTTAAACGAGACGAAGGAGGGTGAAAGAGGGCGAAACGAGACGATGGCGGGTGGAACAGAGTGAAACAAGATGAAAGAAAGGTGAAAGAGAGCAAAACGAGACGAAGGAGGGTGAAAGAGGGCGAAGCGAGACGAAGGAGCATGAAAGAGAGCGAAACGAGACGAAGGAGGGTGAAAGAGAGCGGAACGAGATGAAGGTGGGTGAAATAGAGCGAGACGAGAAGATGGAGGGTGAAAGAGAGCGAAACGAGACGAAGGAGGGTGAAAGAGAGCGAAACGAGATGAAGGAGGGTGGAAGAGAGCGAAACGAAGCGAAGGAGGGTGAAAGAGAGAGAAACGAGACGAAGGAAGGTGAAAGAGAGCGAAACGAGTCAAAGGAAGCTGGAAGAGAGCGAAACGAGACAAAGGAGGGTGAAAGGGAGCGAAACGAAATGAAGGAGGTTGAAAGAGAGCGAAACGAGATGGAGGAGGGTGAAAGAGAGCGAAACGAGACATGGAGGGTGAAAGATGGCGAAACGAGACGACGGCGGGTGCAACAGAGCGAAACAAGACGAAGGAGGGTGAAAGAGAGCGAAACGAGACGAAGGAGGGTGAAAGAGAGCAAAACGAGACGAAGGAGTGTGAAACAGAGCGAAACGCGACGAAGGAGGATGAAAGAGAGCTAAACGAGACGAAGGAGGGTCAAAGAGAGCGAAACGAGACGAAAGAGGGAAAAAGAGAGCGAAGCGAGACGGTGGAGGGTGAAAGAGAGCGAAACGAGACGAAGGAGAGTGAAAGAGAGCGAAACAAGTCGATGGATGGTGAAAAAGAGCGAAAGGAAGGAGGGTGAAAGAGGGCGAAACAAGACGATGGTGGGTGAAAGAGCGAAACGAGAGGAAGGAGGGTGAAAGAGAGCGAAACGAGACGAAGGAGGGTGAAAGAGAGCGAAAGGAGTCGTAGGAGGGTGAAAGAGAGTGGAACGAGACGAAGGAGGGTGAAAGAGACCGAAACGAGACGAAGGAGGGTGAAAGAGAGCGAAACGAGACGAAGAAAGGTGAAAGAGAGCGAAACGAGACGAAGGAGGGTAAAAGAGAGCGAAAGGAGATGAAGGAGGGTGAAAGAGGGCGAAAGGAGTCGAAGGAGGGTGAAAGAGAGTGGAACGAGACGAAGGAGGGTGAAGGAGACCGAAACGAGACGAAGGAGGGTGAAAGAGAGCGAAACGAGACAAAGGAGTGTGAAAGAGAGAGAAACGAGAAGAAGGAGGGTGAAAGAGAGTGAACGAGACGAAGGAGGGTGAAAGAGAGCGAAACGAGATGAAGGAGGGTCAAAGGGAGCGAAACGAGACGAAGGAGGGTGAAAGAGAGCGAAACGAGACGAAGGAGGGTGAAAGACAGCGAAACGAGACGATGGAGGGTGAAAGAGAGCGAAACGAGAGGAAGGAGGGTGAAAGAGAGCGAAACGAGACGAAGGAGGGTGAAAGAGAGCGAAACGAGATGAAGGAGGGTGGAAGAGAACGAAACGAGACGAAGGAGGGTGAAAGAGAGAGAAACGAGACGAAGGAAGGTGAAAGAGAGCGAAACGAGACGAAGGAAGGTGAAAGAGAGCGAAACGAGACAAAAGAGGGTGAAAGGGAGCGAAACGAGATGAAGGAGGGTGAAAGAGAGCGAAACGAAATGAAGGAGGGTGAAAGAGGGCGAAACGAGACAAAGGCGGGTGGAACAGAGCGAAACAAGACGAAAGAAGGGTGAATGAGAGCAAAACGAGACAAAGGAGGGTGAAAGAGGGCGAAGCGAGATGAAGGAGGGTGAAAGAGAGCGAAACGAGATGATGGAGGGTGAAAGAGAGCGAAACGAGACGAAGGAGGGTGAAAGAGGGCGAAACGAGACGAAGGCGGGTGGAACAGAGTGAAACAAGATGAAAGAAAGGTGAAAGAGAGCGAAACGAGATGATGGAGGGTGAAAGAGAGCTTAAACGAGACGAAGGAGGGTGAAAGAGAGCGAAACGAGATGAAGAAAGGTGAACTAGAGCGAAATGAGACGAAGGAGGGTGAAAGAGATCGAAAGAGATGAAAGAGGGGGTAAGAGAGCGAAACGAGAAGAAGGAGGGTGAAAGAGAGCGAAATGAGACGAAGGAGGGTGAAAGAGAGCTAAACGAAATGAAGGAGGGCCAAAGAGAGCGAAACGAGTCGAAGCAGGGTGAAAGAGAGTGAAACGCGATGAAGGAGTGTGAAAGAGAGCAAAACGAGATGAAGGAGGGTGAAAGAGAGCTAAACGAGATGAAGGAGGGTGATAGAGAGCGAAACGAGATGAAGGAGGGTGGAAGAGAGCGAAATGAGACGAAGGAGGGTTAAAGAGAGCGAAAGGAGTCAAAGGAGGGTGAAAGAGAGAGGAACTAGACGAAGGAGGATGAAAGAGACCGAAACAAGACGAAGGAGGGCGAAAGAGAGCGAAACGAGAGGAAGGAGGGTGAAAGAGAGCAAAACGAGATGAAGCAGGGTGAAAGAGAGCGAAACGAGACTAAGGAGGGCGAAAGAGAGTGAAACGAGAGGAAGGAGGGTGAAAAAGAGCGAAACGAGACCAAGGAGGGTGAAAGAGAGCGAAACGAGACGAAGGAGGGTCAAAGAGAGCGAAACGAGACGAAAGAGGGTATAAGAGAGCGAAACGAGACGGTGGAGGGTGAAAGAGAGCGAAACGAGATGGTGGAGGGTGAAAGAGAGCGAAACGAGACGAAGGAGGGTGAAAGAGAGCGAAACAAGACGATGGAGGGTGAAAGAGAGCGAAACGAGAGGAAGGAGGGTGAAAGAGAGCGAAACGAGACAAAGGAGGGTGAAAGAGAGCGAAACGAGACGAAGGAGGGTGAAAGAGAGCGAAACGAGACGAAGGAGGGTGAAAGAGAGCGAAACGAGACGAAGAAAGGTGTAAGAGAGTGAAACGAGACGAAGGAGGGTAAAAGAGAGCGAAAGGAGATGAAGGAGGGTGAAAGACAGCGAAAGGAGTCGAAGGAGGGTGAAAGAGAGTGGAACGAGACGAAGGAGGGTGAAGGAGACCGAAACGAGATGAAGGAGGGTGAAAGAGAGCGAAACGAGACGAAGGAGTGAGAAAGAGAGCGAAACGAGAAGAAGGAGGGTGAAAGAGAGCGAAACGAGAGGAAGGAGGGTGAAAGAGAGCGAAACGAGACGAAGGAGGGTGAAAGAGAGCGAAACGAGATGAAGGAGGGTGAAAGAGAGTGAAACGAGACGAAGGAGGGTGAAAGAGAGAGAAACGAGATGAAGGAAGGTGAAAGAGAGCGAAACGAGACGAAGGAAGGTGAAAGAGAGCGAAACGAGACAAAGGAGGGTGAAAGGGAGCGAAACGAGATGAAGGAGGGTGAAAGAGAGCGAAACGAGATGAAGGAGGGTCAAAGGGAGCGGAGCGAGTCGAAGGAGGGTGAAAGAGAGCGAAACGAGTCGAAGGAGGGTGAAAGACAGCGAAACGAGACGATGGAGGGTGAAAGAGAGCGAAACGAGAGGAAGGAGGTTGAAAGAGAGCGAAACGAGACGAAGGAGGGTGAAAGAGAGCGAAACGAGATGAAGGAGGGTGAAAGAGAGCGAAACGAGACGAAGGAGGGTGATAGAGAGAGGAACGAGACGAAGGAAGGTGAAAGAGAGCGAAACGAGACGAAGGAAGGTGAAAGGGAGGGAAACGAGATGAAGGAGGGTGAAAGAGAGCGAAATGAAATGAAGGAGGGTGAAAGAGAGCGAAACGAGACGAAGGAGGGTGAAAGAGGGCGAAACGAGACGAAGGCGGGTGGAACAGAGCGAAACAAGACGAAAGAAGGGTGAATGAGAGCAAAACGAGACAAAGGAGGGTGAAAGAGGGCGAAGCGAGACGAAGGAGCATGAAAGAGAGCGAAACGAGATGAAGGAGGGTAAAAGAGAGCGAAACGAGACGAAAAAGTGTAAAAGAGAGCGAAACGAGACGAAGGAGGGTGAAAGAGAGCGAAACAAGACGATGGAGGGTGAAAGAGAGCGAAACGAGAGGAAGGAGGGTGAAAGAGAGCGAAACGAGACGGTGGAGGGTGAAAGAGAGCGAAACGAGACGAAGGAGAGTGAAAGACAGCGAAACAAGACGATGGATGTTGAAAGAGAGCGAAACGAGAGGAAGGAGGGTGAAAGAGAGCGAAACGAGACGAAGGAGGGTGAAAGAGAGCGAAATGAGACGAAGGAGGGTGAAAGAGAGCGAAAGGAGTCGAAGGAGGGTGAAAGAGAGTGGAACGAGACGAAGGAGCGTGAAGGAGACCGAAACGAGACGAAGGAGGGTGAAAGAGAGCGAAACGAGATGAAGGAGGGTGAAAGAGAGCGAAACGAGAAGAAGGAGGGTGAAAGAGATCGAAACGAGATGAAGGAGGGTGAAAGAGAGGGTAAAGGAGATGAAGGAGGGTCAAAGAGAGCGAAACGAGACGAAGGAGGGTGAAAGAGAGTGAAACGAGATGAAAGAGGGTGAAAGAGAGCGAAACGAGATGAAGGAGGGTGGAAGACAGCGAAACGAGACGAAGGAGGGTGAAAGAGAGCGAAACGAGATGAAGAAAGGTGAACGAGAGCGAAATGAGACGAAGGAGGGTGAAAGAGAGCGAAAGAGATGAAGGAGGGGGTAAGAGAGCGAAACGAGAAGAAGGAGGGTGAAAGAGAGCGAAATGAGACGAAGGAGGGTGAAAGAGAGCTAAACGAAATGAAGGAGGGCCAAAGAGAGCGAAACGAGTCGAAGCAGGGTGAAAGAGAGTGAAACGCGATGAAGGAGGGTGAAAGAGAGCAAAACGAGATGAAGGAGGGTGAAAGAGAGCTAAACGAGATGAAGGAGGGTGATAGAGAGCGAAACGAGATGAAGGACGGTGGAAGAGAGCGAAATGAGACGAAGGAGGGTGAAAGAGAGCGAAAGGAGTCAAAGGAGGGTGAAAGAGAGAGGAACGAGACGAAGGAGGATGAAAGAGACCGAAACGAGACGGTGGAGGGTGAAAGAGAGCGAAACGAGACGAAGGACCGTGAAAGAGAGCGAAACAAGACGAAGGAGGGCGAAAGAGAGCGAAACGAGAGGAAGGAGGGTGAAAGAGAGCAAAACGAGAGGAAGGAGGGTGAAAGAGAGCGAAACGAGACCAAGGAGGGTGAAAGAGAGCGAAACGAGACGAAGGAGGGTCAAAGAGAGCGAAACGAGACGAAAGAGGGTATAAGAGAGCGAAACGAGACGGTGGAGGGTGAAAGAGAGCGAAACGAGATGGTGGAGGGTGAAAGAGAGCGAAACGAGACGAAGGAGGGTGAAAGAGAGCGAAACAAGACGATGGAGGGTGAAAGAGAGCGAAACGAGAGGAAGGAGGGTGAAAGAGAGCGAAACGAGACAAAGGAGGGTGAAAGAGAGCGAAACGAGACGAAGGAGGGTGAAAGAGAGCGAAACGAGACGAAGGAGGGTGAAAGAGAGCGAAACGAGACGAAGAAAGGTGTAAGAGAGTGAAACGAGACGAAGGAGGGTAAAAGAGATCGAAAGGAGATGAAGGAGGGTGAAAGACAGCAAAAGGAGTCGAAGGAGGGTGAAAGAGAGTGGAACGAGACGAAGGAGGGTGAAGGAGACCGAAACGAGATGAAGGAGGGTGAAAGAGAGCGAAACGAGACGAAGGAGTGAGAAAGAGAGCGAAACGAGAAGAAGGAGGGTGAAAGAGAGCGAAACGAGAGGAAGGAGGGTGAAAGAGAGCGAAACGAGACGAAGGAGGGTGAAAGAGAGCGAAACGAGATGAAGGAGGGTGAAAGAGAGCGAAACGAGACGAAGGAGGGTGAAAGAGAGAGAAACGAGACGAAGGAAGGTGAAAGAGAGCGAAACGAGACGAAGGAAGGTGAAAGAGAGCGAAACGAGACAAAGGAGGGTGAAAGGGAGCGAAACGAGATGAAGGAGGGTGAAAGAGAGCGAAACGAGATGAAGGAGGGTCAAAGGGAGCGGAGCGAGACGAAGGAGGGTGAAAGAGAGCGAAACGAGACGAAGGAGGGTGAAAGACAGCGAAACGAGACGATGGAGGGTGAAAGAGAGCGAAACGAGAGGAAGGAGGGTGAAAGAGAGCGAAACGAGACGAAGTAGGGTGAAAGAGAGCGAAACGAGATGAAGGAGGGTGAAAGAGTGCGAAACGAGACGAAGGAGGGTGATAGAGAGAGGAACGAGACGAAGGAAGGTGAAAGAGAGCGAAACGAGACGAAGGAAGGTGAAAGGGAGCGAAACGAGATGAAGGAGGGTGAAAGAGAGCGAAATGAAATGAAGGAGGGTGAAAGAGAGCGAAACGAGACGAAGGAGGGTGAACGAGGGCGAAACGAGACGAAGGCGGGTGGAACAGAGCGAAACAAGACGAAAGAAGGGTGAATGAGAGCAAAACGAGACAAAGGAGGGTGAAAGAGGGCGAAGCGAGACGAAGGAGCATGAAAGAGAGCGAAACGAGATGAAGGAGGGTAAAAGAGAGCGAAGCGAGACGAAAAAGTGTAAAAGAGAGCGAAACGAGACGAAGGAGGGTGAAAGAGAGCGAAACAAGACGATGGAGGGTGAAAGAGAGCGAAACGAGAGGAAGGAGGGTGAAAGAGAGCGAAACGAGACAAAGGAGGGTGAAAGAGAGCGAAACGAGACGAAGGAGGGTGAAAGAGAGCGAAACGAGACGAAGGAGGGTGAAAGAGAGCGAAACGAGACGAAGAAAGGTGTAAGAGAGTGAAACGAGATGAAGGAGGGTAAAAGAGAGCGAAAGGAGATGAAGGAGGGTGAAAGAGAGCGAAAGGAGTCGAAGGAGGGTGAAAGAGAGTGGAACGAGACGAAGGAGGGTGAAGGAGACCGAAACGAGATGAAGGAGGGTGAAAGAGAGCGAAACGAGACGAAGGAGTGAGAAAGAGAGCGAAACGAGAAGAGGGAGGGTGAAAGAGAGCGAAACGAGACGGTGGAGGGTGAAAGAGAGCGAAACGAGAAGAAGGAGAGTGAAAGAGAGCGAAACAAGACGATGGATGGTGAAAGAGAGTGAAACGAGAGGAAGGAGGGTGAAAGATTGAGAAACAAGACGATGGAGGGTGAAAGAGAGCGAAACGAGAGGAAGGAGGGTGAAAGATAGCGAAACGAGACAAAGGAGGGTGAAAGAGAGCGAAACGAGACGAAGGAGGGTGAAAGAGAGCGAAACGAGACGAAGGAGGGTGAAAGAGAGCAAAACGAGACGAAGAAAGGTGAAAGAGAGTGAAACGAGACTTGGAGGGTGAAAGAGAGCGAAAGGAGATGAAGGAGGGTGATAGAGAGCGAAATGAGACGAAGGAGGGTGGAAGAGAGCGAAAGGAGTCGAAGGAGGGTGAAAGAGAGTGGAACGAGACGAAGGAGGGTGAAGGAGACCGAAACGAGACGAAGGAGGGTGAAAGAGAGCGAAACGAGATGAAGGAGGGTCAAAGAGAGGGAAACGAGATGAAGGAGGGTGAAAGAGAGCGAAACGAGATGAAGGAGGGTGAAAGAGAGCTAAACGAGACGAAGGAGGGCCACAGAGAGCGAAACGAGACGAAAGAGGGTAAAAGAGAGCGAAACGAGACGGTGGAGGGTGAAAGAGAGCGAAACGAGACGAAGGAGGGTGAAAGAGAGCGAAACAAGACGAAGGAGGGTGAAAGAGAGCGAAACAAGACGAAGGAGGGCGGAAGAGAGCGAAACGAGAGGAAGGAGGGTGAAAGAGATCGAAACGAGATGAAGGAGCGTGAAAGAGAGCGAAACGAGACGAAGGAGGGTGAAAGAGAGCGAAACGAGATGAAGGAGTGTGAAAGAGAGGGAAAGGAGTCGAAGGAGGGTGAAAGAGAGCGGAACGAGACGAAGGAGGGTGAAAGAGAACGAAATGAGACGAAGGAGTGTAAAACAGAGCGAAACGAGACGAAGGAGGGTGCAAGAGAGCTAAACGAGACGAAGGAGGGTCAAAGAGAGCGAAACAAGACAGTGGAGGGTGAAAGAGAGCGAAACGAGACGAAGGAGGGTGAAAGAGAGCGAAACGAGACGATGGAGGGTGAAAGAGAGCGAAACGAGAGGAAGGAGGGTGAAAGAGAGCGAAACGAGACGAAGGAGGGTGAAAGAGGGCGAAGCGAGACGAAGGAGCATGAAAGAGAGTGAAACGAGATGAAGGAGGGTATAAGAGAGCGAAACGAGACGAAGGAGGGTGAAAGCGAGCGGAACGAGATGAAGGAGGGTGAAAGAGAGCGACACGAGAAGAAGGAGGGTGAACGAGAGCGAAACGAGACGAAGGAGGGTGAAAGAGAGCGAACCGAGATGAAGGAGGGTGGAAGAGATCAAAACGAAACGAAGGAGCGTGAAAGAGAGAGAAACGAGACGAAGGAAGGTGAAAGAGGGCGAAGCGAGACGAAGGAGCATGAAAGAGAGCGAAACGAGATGAAGGAGGGTAAAAGAGAGCGAAGCGAGACGAAAAAGTGTAAAAGAGAGCGAAACGAGACGAAGGAGGGTGAAAGAGAGCGAAACAAGACGATGGAGGGTGAAAGAGAGCGAAACGAGAGGAAGGAGGGTGAAAGAGAGCGAAACGAGACAAAGGAGGGTGAAAGAGAGCGAAACGAGACGAAGGAGGGTGTAAGAGAGCGAAACGAGACGAAGGAGGGTGAAAGAGAGCGAAACGAGACGAAGAAAGGTGTAAGAGAGTGAAACGAGACGAAGGAGGGTAAAAGAGAGCGAAAGGAGATGAAGGAGGGTGAAAGAGAGCGAAAGGAGTCGAAGGAGGGTGAAAGAGAGTGGAACGAGACGAAGGAGGGTGAAGGAGACCGAAACGAGATGAAGGAGGGTGAAAGAGAGCGAAACGAGACGAAGGAGTGAGAAAGAGAGCGAAACGAGAAGAGGGAGGGTGAAAGAGAGCGAAACGAGACGGTGGAGGGTGAAAGAGAGCGAAACGAGAAGAAGGAGAGTGAAAGAGAGCGAAACAAGACGATGGATGGTGAAAGAGAGTGAAACGAGAGGAAGGAGGGTGAAAGATTGAGAAACAAGACGATGGAGGGTGAAAGAGAGCGAAACGAGAGGAAGGAGGGTGAAAGATAGCGAAACGAGACAAAGGAGGGTGAAAGAGAGCGAAACGAGACGAAGGAGGGTGAAAGAGAGCGAAACGAGACGAAGGAGGGTGAAAGAGAGCAAAACGAGACGAAGAAAGGTGAAAGAGAGTGAAACGAGACTTGGAGGGTGAAAGAGAGCGAAAGGAGATGAAGGAGGGTGATAGAGAGCGAAATGAGACGAAGGAGGGTGGAAGAGAGCGAAAGGAGTCGAAGGAGGGTGAAAGAGAGTGGAACGAGACGAAGGAGGGTGAAGGAGACCGAAACGAGACGAAGGAGGGTGAAAGAGAGCGAAACGAGATGAAGGAGGGTCAAAGAGAGGGAAACGAGATGAAGGAGGGTGAAAGAGAGCGAAACGAGATGAAGGAGGGTGAAAGAGAGCTAAACGAGACGAAGGAGGGCCACAGAGAGCGAAACGAGACGAAAGAGGGTAAAAGAGAGCGAAACGAGACGGTGGAGGGTGAAAGAGAGCGAAACGAGACGAAGGAGGGTGAAAGAGAGCGAAACAAGACGAAGGAGGGTGAAAGAGAGCGAAACAAGACGAAGGAGGGCGGAAGAGAGCGAAACGAGAGGAAGGAGGGTGAAAGAGATCGAAACGAGATGAAGGAGCGTGAAAGAGAGCGAAACGAGACGAAGGAGGGTGAAAGAGAGCGAAACGAGATGAAGGAGGGTGAAAGAGAGGGAAAGGAGTCGAAGGAGGGTGAAAGAGAGCGGAACGAGACGAAGGAGGGTGAAAGAGAACGAAATGAGACGAAGGAGTGTAAAACAGAGCGAAACGAGACGAAGGAGGGTGCAAGAGAGCTAAACGAGACGAAGGAGGGTCAAAGAGAGCGAAACAAGACAGTGGAGGGTGAAAGAGAGCGAAACGAGACGAAGGAGGGTGAAAGAGAGCGAAACGAGACGATGGAGGGTGAAAGAGAGCGAAACGAGAGGAAGGAGGGTGAAAGAGAGCGAAACGAGACGAAGGAGGGTGAAAGAGGGCGAAGCGAGACGAAGGAGCATGAAAGAGAGTGAAACGAGATGAAGGAGGGTATAAGAGAGCGAAACGAGACGAAGGAGGGTGAAAGCGAGCGGAACGAGATGAAGGAGGGTGAAAGAGAGCGACACGAGAAGAAGGAGGGTGAACGAGAGCGAAACGAGACGAAGGAGGGTGAAAGAGAGCGAACCGAGATGAAGGAGGGTGGAAGAGATCGAAACGAAACGAAGGAGCGTGAAAGAGAGAGAAACGAGACGAAGGAAGGTGAAAGAGAGCGAAACGAGACGAAGGAAGGTGAAAGAGAGCGAAACGAGACAAAGGAGGATGAAAGGGAGCGAAACGAAATGAAGGAGGGTGAAAGAGAGCGAAACGAGACGAAGGAGGGTGAAAGAGAGCGAAACGAGACAAGGAAGGTGAAAGAGGACGAAACAAGACGAAAGAGGGTAAAAGAGAGCTAAACGAGACGGTGGAGGGTGAAAGAGAGCGAAACGAGACGAAGGAGAGTGAAAGAGAGCGAAACAAGACGATGGATGTTGAAAGAGAGCGAAACGAGAGGAAGGAGGGTGAAAGAGAGCGAAACGAGACGAAGGAGGGTGAAAGAGAGCGAAATTAGACGAAGGAGGGTGAAAGAGAGCGAAAGGAGTCGAAGGAGGGTGAAAGAGTGTGGAACGAGACGAAGGAGTGTGAAGGAGACCGAAACGAGACGAAGGAGGGTGAAAGAGAGCGAAACGAGACGAAGGGGGGTGAAAGAGAGCGAAACGAGAAGAAGGAGGGTGAAAGAGATCGAAACGAGATGAAGGAGGGTGAAAGAGAGGGTAAAGGAGATGAAGGAGGGTCAAAGAGAGCGAAACTAGACGAAGGAGGGTGAAAGAGAGTGAAACGAGATGAAAGAGGGTGAAAGAGAGCGAAACGAGATGAAGGAGGGTGGAAGACAGCGAAACGAGACGAAGGAGGGTGAAAGAGAGCGAAACGAGATGAAGAAAGGTGAACGAGAGCGAAATGAGACGAAGGAGGGTGAAAGAGAGCGAAATGAGACGAAGGAGGGTGAAAGAGAGCTAAACGAAATGAAGGAGGGCCAAAGAGAGCGAAACGAGTCGAAGCAGGGTGAAAGAGAGTGAAACGCGATGAAGGAGGGTGAAAGAGAGCAAAACGAGATGAAGGAGGGTGAAAGAGAGCGAAATGAGACGAAGGAGGGTGAAAGAGAGCTAAACGAAATGAAGGAGGGCCAAAGAGAGCGAAACGAGTCGAAGCAGGGTGAAAGAGAGTGAAACGCGATGAAGGAGGGTGAAAGAGAGCAAAACGAGATGAAGGAGGGTGAAAGAGAGCTAAACAAGATGAAGGAGGGTGATAGAGAGCGAAACGAGATGAAGGAGGGTGGAAGAGAGCAAAATGAGACGAAGGAGGGTGAAAGAGAGCGAAAGGAGTCAAAGGAGGGTGAAAGAGAGAGGAACGAGACGAAGGAGGATGAAAGAAACCGAAACGAGACGTTGGAGGGTGAAAGAGAGCGAAACGAGACGAAGGACCGTGAAAGAGAGCGAAACAAGACGAAGGAGGGCGAAAGAGAGCGAATCGAGAGGAAGGAGGGTGAAAGAGAGCAAAACGAGATGAAGCAGGGTGAAAGAGAGCGAAACGAGACTAAGGAGGGCGAAAGAGAGTGAAACGAGAGGAAGGAGGGTGAAAGAGAGCGAAACGAGACCAAGGAGGGTGAAAGAGAGCGAAACGAGACGAAGGAGGGTCAAAGAGAGCGAAACGAGACGAAAGAGGGTATAAGAGAGCGAAACGAGACGGTGGAGGGTGAAAGAGAGCGAAACGAGATGAAGGAGGGTGAAAGAGAGCTAAACAAGATGAAGGAGGGTGATAGAGAGCGAAACGAGATGAAGGAGGGTGGAAGAGAGCAAAATGAGACGAAGGAGGGTGAAAGAGAGCGAAAGGAGTCAAAGGAGGGTGAAAGAGAGAGGAACGAGACGAAGGAGGATGAAAGAAACCGAAACGAGACGTTGGAGGGTGAAAGAGAGCGAAACGAGACGAAGGACCGTGAAAGAGAGCGAAACAAGACGAAGGAGGGCGAAAGAGAGCGAATCGAGAGGAAGGAGGGTGAAAGAGAGCAAAACGAGATGAAGCAGGGTGAAAGAGAGCGAAACGAGACTAAGGAGGGCGAAAGAGAGTGAAACGAGAGGAAGGAGGGTGAAAGAGAGCGAAACGAGACCAAGGAGGGTGAAAGAGAGCGAAACGAGACGAAGGAGGGTCAAAGAGAGCGAAACGAGACGAAAGAGGGTATAAGAGAGCGAAACGAGACGGTGGAGGGTGAAAGAGAGCGAAACGAGATGGTGGAGGGTGAAAGAGAGCGAAACGAGACGAAGGAGGGTGAAAGAGAGCGAAACAAGACGATGGAGGGTGAAAGAGAGCGAAACGAGAGGAAGGAGGGTGAAAGAGAGCGAAACGAGACAAAGGAGGGTGAAAGAGAGCGAAACGAGACGAAGGAGGGTGAAAGAGAGCGAAACGAGACGAAGGAGGGTGAAAGAGAGCGAAACGAGACGAAGAAAGGTGTAAGAGAGTGAAACGAGACGAAGGAGGGTAAAAGAGAGCAAAAGGAGATGAAGGAGGGTGAAAGACAGCGAAAGGAGTCGAAGGAGGGTGAAAGAGAGTGGAACGAGACAAAGGAGGGTGAAGGAGACCGAAACGAGATGAAGGAGGGTGAAAGAGAGCGAAACGAGACGAAGGAGTGAGAAAGAGAGCGAAACGAGAAGAAGGAGGGTGAAAGAGAGCGAAACGAGAGGAAGGAGGGTGAAAGAGAGCAAAACGAGATGAAGGAGGGTGAAAGAGAGCGAAACGAGACGAAGGAGAGTGAAAGAGAGAGAAACGAGACGAAGGAAGGTGAAAGAGAGCGAAACGAGACGAAGGAAGGTGAAAGAGAGCGAAACGAGACGAAGGAGAGTGAAAGAGAGAGAAACGAGACGAAGGAAGGTGAAAGAGAGCGAAACGAGACAAAGGAGGGTGAAAGGGAGCGAAACGAGATGAAGGAGGGTGAAAGAGAGCGAAACGAGATGAAGGAGGGTCAAAGGGAGCGGAGCGAGACGAAGGAGGGTGAAAGAGAGCGAAACGAGACGAAGGAGGGTGAAAGACAGCGAAACGAGACGATGGAGGGTGAAAGAGAGCGAAACGAGAGGAAGGAGGGTGAAAGAGAGCGAAACGAGACGAAGGAGGGTGAAAGAGAGCGAAACGAGATGAAGGAGGGTGAAAGAGAGCGAAACGAGACGAAGGAGGGTGATAGAGAGAGGAACGAGATGAAGGAAGGTGAAAGAGAGCGAAACGAGACGAAGGAGGGTGAAAGAGGGCGAAGCGAGATGAAGGAGCATGAAAGAGAGCGAAACGAGATGAAGGAGGGTATAAGAGAGCGAAACGAGACGAAGGAGGGTGAAAGCGAGCGGAACGAGATGAAGGAGGGTGAAAGAGAGCGACACGAGAAGAAGGAGGGTGAACGAGAGCGAAACGAGACGAAGGAGGGTGAAAGAGAGCGAACCGAGATGAAGGAGGGTGGAAGAGAGCGAAACGAAACGAAGGAGCGTGAAAGAGAGAGAAACGAGACGAAGGAAGGTGAAAGAGAGCGAAACGAGACGAAGGAAGGTGAAAGAGAGCGAAACGAGACAAAGGAGGATGAAAGGGAGCGAAACGAAATGAAGGAGGGTGAAAGAGAGCGAAACGAGACGAAGGAGGGTGAAAGAGAGCGAAACGAGACAAGGAAGGTGAAAGAGGACGAAACAAGACGAAAGAGGGTAAAAGAGAGCTAAACGAGACGGTGGAGGGTGAAAGAGAGCGAAACGAGACGAAGGAGAGTGAAAGAGAGCGAAACAAGACGATGGATGTTGAAAGAGAGCGAAACGAGAGGAAGGAGGGTGAAAGAGAGCGAAACGAGACGAAGGAGGGTGAAAGAGAGCGAAATGAGACGAAGGAGGGTGAAAGAGAGCGAAAGGAGTCGAAGGAGGGTGAAAGAGAGTGGAACGAGACGAAGGAGTGTGAAGGAGACCGAAACGAGACGAAGGAGGGTGAAAGAGAGCGAAACGAGACGAAGGGGGGTGAAAGAGAGCGAAACGAGAAGAAGGAGGGTGAAAGAGATCGAAACGAGATGAAGGAGGGTGAAAGAGAGGGTAAAGGAGATGAAGGAGGGTCAAAGAGAGCGAAACGAGACGAAGGAGGGTGAAAGAGAGTGAAACGAGATGAAAGAGAGCGAAACGAGATGAAGGAGGGTGGAAGACAGCGAAACGAGACGAAGGAGGGTGAAAGAGAGCGAAACGAGATGAAGAAAGGTGAACGAGAGCGAAATGAGACGAAGGAGGGTGAAAGAGAGCGAAAGAGATGAAGGAGGGGGTAAGAGAGCGAAACGAGAAGAAGGAGGGTGAAAGAGAGCGAAATGAGACGAAGGAGGGTGAAAGAGAGCTAAACGAAATGAAGGAGGGCCAAAGAGAGCGAAACGAGTCGAAGCAGGGTGAAAGAGAGTGAAACGCGATGAAGGAGGGTGAAAGAGAGCTAAACGAGATGAAGGAGGGTGATAGAGAGCGAAACGAGATGAAGGAGGGTGGAAGAGAGCGAAATGAGACGAAGGAGGGTGAAAGAGAGCGAAAGGAGTCAAAGGAGGGTGAAAGAGAGAGGAACGAGACGAAGGAGGATGAAAGAGACCGAAACGAGACGGTGGAGGGTGAAAGAGAGCGAAACGAGACGAAGGACCGTGAAAGAGAGCAAAACAAGACGAAGGAGGGCGAAAGAGAGCGAATCGAGAGGAAGGAGGGTGAAAGAGAGCAAAACGAGATGAAGCAGGGTGAAAGAGAGCGAAACGAGACTAAGGAGGGCGAAAGAGAGTGAAACGAGAGGAAGGAGGGTGAAAGAGAGCGAAACGAGACCAAGGAGGGTGAAAGAGAGCGAAACGAGACGAAGGAGGGTCAAAGAGAGCGAAACGAGACGAAAGAGGGTATAAGAGAGCGAAACGAGACGGTGGAGGGTGAAAGAGAGCGAAACGAGATGGTGGAGGGTGAAAGAGAGCGAAACGAGACGAAGGAGGGTGAAAGAGAGCGAAACAAGACGATGGAGGGTGAAAGAGAGCGAAACGAGAGGAAGGAGGGTGAAAGAGAGCGAAACGAGACAAAGGAGGGTGAAAGAGAGCGAAACGAGACGAAGGAGGGTGAAAGAGAGCGAAACGAGACGAAGGAGGGTGAAAGAGAGCGAAACGAGACGAAGAAAGGTGTAAGAGAGTGAAACGAGACGAAGGAGGGTAAAAGAGAGCGAAAGGAGATGAAGGAGGGTGAAAGACAGCGAAAGGAGTCGAAGGAGGGTGAAAGAGAGTGGAACGAGACGAAGGAGGGTGAAGGAGACCGAAACGAGATGAAGGAGGGTGAAAGAGAGCGAAACGAGACGAAGGAGTGAGAAAGAGAGAGAAACGAGAAGAAGGAGGGTGAAAGAGAGCGAAACGAGAGGAAGGAGGGTGAAAGAGGGCGAAGCGAGACGAAGGAGCATGAAAGAGAGCGAAACGAGATGAAGGAGGGTAAAAGAGAGCGAAACGAGACGAAAAAGTGTAAAAGAGAGCGAAACGATACGAAGGAGGGTGAAAGAGAGAGAAACGAGACGAAGGAAGGTGAAAGAGAGCGAAACGAGTCGAAGGAAGCTGAAAGAGAGCGAAACGAGACAAAGGAGGGTGAAAGAGAGCAAAACGAGATGAAGCAGGGTGAAAGAGAGCGAAACGAGACTAAGGAGGGCGAAAGAGAGTGAAACGAGAGGAAGGAGGGTGAAAGAGAGCGAAACGAGACCAAGGAGGGTGAAAGAGAGCGAAACGAGACGAAGGAGGGTCAAAGAGAGCGAAACGAGACGAAAGAGGGTATAAGAGAGCGAAACGAGACGGTGGAGGGTGAAAGAGAGCGAAACGAGATGGTGGAGGGTGAAAGAGAGCGAAACGAGACGAAGGAGGGTGAAAGAGAGCGAAACAAGACGATGGAGGGTGAAAGAGAGCGAAACGAGAGGAAGGAGGGTGAAAGAGAGCGAAACGAGACAAAGGAGGGTGAAAGAGAGCGAAACGAGACGAAGGAGGGTGAAAGAGAGCGAAACGAGACGAAGGAGGGTGAAAGAGAGCGAAACGAGACGAAGAAAGGTGTAAGAGAGTGAAACGAGACGAAGGAGGGTAAAAGAGAGCAAAAGGAGATGAAGGAGGGTGAAAGACAGCGAAAGGAGTCGAAGGAGGGTGAAAGAGAGTGGAACGAGACAAAGGAGGGTGAAGGAGACCGAAACGAGATGAAGGAGGGTGAAAGAGAGCGAAACGAGACGAAGGAGTGAGAAAGAGAGCGAAACGGGAAGAAGGAGGGTGAAAGAGAGCGAAACGAGAGGAAGGAGGGTGAAAGAGAGCGAAACGAGATGAAGGAGGGTGAAAGAGAGCGAAACGAGACGAAGGAGAGTGAAAGAGAGAGAAACGAGACGAAGGAAGGTGAAAGAGAGCGAAACGAGACGAAGGAAGGTGAAAGAGAGTGAAACGAGAGGAAGGAGGGTGAAAGAGAGCGAAACGAGACCAAGGAGGGTGAAAGAGAGCGAAACGAGACGAAGGAGGGTCAAAGAGAGCGAAACGAGACGAAAGAGGGTATAAGAGAGCGAAACGAGACGGTGGAGGGTGAAAGAGAGCGAAACGAGATGGTGGAGGGTGAAAGAGAGCGAAACGAGACGAAGGAGGGTGAAAGAGAGCGAAACAAGACGATGGAGGGTGAAAGAGAGCGAAACGAGAGGAAGGAGGGTGAAAGAGAGCGAAACGAGACAAAGGAGGGTCAAAGAGAGCGAAACGAGACGAAGGAGGGTGAAAGAGAGCGAAACGAGACGAAGGAGGGTGAAAGAGAGCGAAACGAGACGAAGAAAGGTGTAAGAGAGTGAAACGAGATGAAGGAGGGTAAAAGAGAGCGAAAGGAGATGAAGGAGGGTGAAAGACAGCGAAAGGAGTCGAAGGAGGGTGAAAGAGAGTGGAACGAGACAAAGGAGGGTCAAAGAGAGCGAAACGAGACGAAGGAGGGTGAAAGAGAGCGAAACGAGACGAAGGAGGGTGAAAGAGAGCGAAACGAGACGAAGAAAGGTGTAAGAGAGTGAAACGAGACGAAGGAGGGTAAAAGAGAGCGAAAGGAGATGAAGGAGGGTGAAAGACAGCGAAAGGAGTCGAAGGAGGGTGAAAGAGAGTGGAACGAGACGAAGGAGGGTGAAGGAGACCGAAACGAGATGAAGGAGGGTGAAAGAGAGCGAAACGAGACGAAGGAGTGAGAAAGAGAGAGAAACGAGAAGAAGGAGGGTGAAAGAGAGCGAAACGAGAGGAAGGAGGGTGAAAGAGAGCGAAACGAGACGAAGGAGGGTGAAAGAGAGCGAAACGAGATGAAGGAGGGTGAAAGAGAGCGAAACGAGACGAAGGAGAGTGAAAGAGAGAGAAACGAGATGAAGGAAGGTGAAAGAGAGCGAAACGAGACGAAGGAAGGTGAAAGAGAGCGAAACGAGACGAAGGAGAGTGAAAGAGAGAGAAACGAGATGAAGGAAGTTGAAAGAGAGCGAAACGAGACAAAGGAGGGTGAAAGGGAGCGAAACGAGATGAAGGAGGGTGAAAGAGAGCGAAACGAGATGAAGGAGGGTGAAAGAGAGCGAAACGAGACGAAGGAGGGTGATAGAGAGAGGAACGAGATGAAGGAAGGTGAAAGAGAGCGAAACGAGACGAAGGAAGGTGAAAGGGAGCGAAACGAGATGAAGGAGGGTGAAAGTGAGCGAAATGAAATGAAGGAGGGTGAAAGAGAGCGAAACGAGACGAAGGAGGGTGAAAGAGGGCGAAACGAGACGA
Organism: Scyliorhinus torazame; assembly: GCF_047496885.1. Classification (NCBI taxonomy): domain Eukaryota; kingdom Metazoa; phylum Chordata; class Chondrichthyes; order Carcharhiniformes; family Scyliorhinidae; genus Scyliorhinus; species Scyliorhinus torazame. The sequence goes on from NW_027308109.1 coordinate 74,062, forward strand.
AGGCGGGTGGAACAGAGCGAAACAAGACGAAAGAAGGGTGAAAGAGAGCAAAACGAGACAAAGGAGGGTGAAAGAGGGCGAAGCGAGACGAAGGAGCATGAAAGAGAGCGAAACGAGATGAAGGAGGGTAAAAGAGAGCGAAACGAGACGAAAAAGTGTAAAAGAGAGCGAAACGATACGAAGGAGGGTGAAAGAGAGAGAAACGAGACGAAGGAAGGTGAAAGAGAGCGAAACGAGTCGAAGGAAGCTGAAAGAGAGTGAAACGAGACAAAGGAGGGTGAAAGAGAGCAAAACGAGATGAAGCAGGGTGAAAGAGAGCGAAACGAGACTAAGGAGGGCGAAAGAGAGTGAAACGAGAGGAAGGAGGGTGAAAGAGAGCGAAACGAGACCAAGGAGGGTGAAACAGAGCGAAACGAGACGAAGGAGGGTCAAAGAGAGCGAAACGAGACGAAAGAGGGTATAAGAGAGCGAAACGAGACGGTGGAGGGTGAAAGAGAGCGAAACGAGATGGTGGAGGGTGAAAGAGAGCGAAACGAGACGAAGGAGGGTGAAAGAGAGCGAAACAAGACGATGGAGGGTGAAAGAGAGCGAAACGAGAGGATGGAGGGTGAAAGAGAGCAAAACGAGACAAAGGAGGGTGAAAGAGAGCGAAACGAGACGAAGGAGGGTGAAAGAGAGCGAAACGAGACGAAGGAGGGTGAAAGAGAGCGAAACGAGACGAAGAAAGGTGTAAGAGAGTGAAACGAGACGAAGGAGGGTAAAAGAGAGCGAAAGGAGATGAAGGAGGGTGAAAGAGAGCGAAAGGAGTCGAAGGAGGGTGAAAGAGAGTGGAACGAGACGAAGGAGGGTGAAGGAGACCGAAACGAGATGAAGGAGGGTGAAAGAGAGCGAAACGAGACGAAGGAGGGTGATAGAGAGAGGAACGAGATGAAGGAAGGTGAAAGAGAGCGAAACGAGACGAAGGAAGGTGAAAGGGAGCGAAACGAGATGAAGGAGGGTGAAAGTGAGCGAAATGAAATGAAGGAGGGTGAAAGAGAGCGAAACGAGACGAAGGAGGGTGAAAGAGGGCGAAACGAGACGAAGGCGGGTGGAACAGAGCGAAACAAGACGAAAGAAGGGTGAAAGAGAGCAAAACGAGACAAAGGAGGGTGAAAGAGGGCGAAGCGAGACGAAGGAGCATGAAAGAGAGCGAAACGAGATGAAGGAGGGTAAAAGAGAGCGAAACGAGACGAAAAAGTGTAAAAGAGAGCGAAACGATACGAAGGAGGGTGAAAGAGAGAGAAACGAGACGAAGGAAGGTGAAAGAGAGCGAAACGAGTCGAAGGAAGCTGAAAGAGAGTGAAACGAGACAAAGGAGGGTGAAAGAGAGCAAAACGAGATGAAGCAGGGTGAAAGAGAGCGAAACGAGACTAAGGAGGGCGAAAGAGAGTGAAACGAGAGGAAGGAGGGTGAAAGAGAGCGAAACGAGACCAAGGAGGGTGAAACAGAGCGAAACGAGACGAAGGAGGGTCAAAGAGAGCGAAACGAGACGAAAGAGGGTATAAGAGAGCGAAACGAGACGGTGGAGGGTGAAAGAGAGCGAAACGAGATGGTGGAGGGTGAAAGAGAGCGAAACGAGACGAAGGAGGGTGAAAGAGAGCGAAACAAGACGATGGAGGGTGAAAGAGAGCGAAACGAGAGGATGGAGGGTGAAAGAGAGCAAAACGAGACAAAGGAGGGTGAAAGAGAGCGAAACGAGACGAAGGAGGGTGAAAGAGAGCGAAACGAGACGAAGGAGGGTGAAAGAGAGCGAAACGAGACGAAGAAAGGTGTAAGAGAGTGAAACGAGACGAAGGAGGGTAAAAGAGAGCGAAAGGAGATGAAGGAGGGTGAAAGAGAGCGAAAGGAGTCGAAGGAGGGTGAAAGAGAGTGGAACGAGACGAAGGAGGGTGAAGGAGACCGAAACGAGATGAAGGAGGGTGAAAGAGAGCGAAACGAGACGAAGGAGTGAGAAAGAGAGCGAAACGAGAAGAAGGAGGGTGAAAGAGAGCGAAACGAGAGGAAGGAGGGTGAAAGAGAGCGAAACGAGACGAAGGAGGGTGAAAGAGAGCGAAACGAGATGAAGGAGGGTGAAAGAGAGCGAAACGAGACGAAGGAGGGTGAAAGAGAGAGAAACGAGACGAAGGAAGGTGAAAGAGAGCGAAACGAGACGAAGGAAGGTGAAAGAGAGCGAAACGAGACAAAGGAGGGTGAAAGGGAGCGAAACGAGATGAAGGAGGGTGAAAGAGAGCGAAACGAGATGAAGGAGGGTCAAAGGGAGCGGAGCGAGACGAAGGAGGGTGAAAGAGAGCGAAACGAGACGATGGAGGGTGAAAGAGAGCGAAACGAGAGGAAGGAGGGTGAAAGAGAGCGAAACGAGACGAAGGAGGGTGAAAGAGAGCGAAACGAGATGAAGGAGGGTGAAAGAGAGCGAAACGAGACGAAGGAGGGTGATAGAGAGAGGAACGAGACGAAGGAAGGTGAAAGAGAGCGAAACGAGACGAAGGAAGGTGAAAGGGAGCGAAACGAGATGAAGGAGGGTGAAAGAGAGCGAAATGAAATGAAGGAGGGTGAAAGAGAGCGAAACGAGACGAAGGAGGGTGAAAGAGGGTGAAACGAGACGAAGGCGGGTGGAACAGTGCGAAACAAGACGAAAGAAGGGTGAAAGAGAGCAAAACGAGACAAAGGAGGGTGAAAGAGGGCGAAGCGAGACGAAGGAGCATGAAAGTGAGCGAAACGAGATGAAGGAGGGTAAAAGAGAGCGAAACGAGACGAAAAAGTGTAAAAGAGAGCGAAACGATACGAAGGAGGGTGAAAGTGAGAGAAACGAGACGAAAGAAGGTGAAAGAGAGCGAAACGAGTCGAAGGAAGCTGAAAGAGAGCGAAACGAGACAAAGGAGGGTGAAAGGGAGCGAAACGAAATGAAGGAGGTTGAAAGAGAGCGAAACGAGATGGAGGAGGGTGAAAGAGAGCGAAACGAGACAAGGAGGGTGAAAGATGGCGAAACGAGACGACGGCGGGTGCAACAGAGCGAAACAAGACGAAGGAGGGTGAAAGAGAGCGAAACGAGACGAAGGAGGGTGAAAGAGAGCAAAACGAGACGAAGGAGTGTGAAACAGAGCGAAACGCGACGAAGGAGGATGAAAGAGAGCTAAACGAGACGAAGGAGGGTCAAAGAGAGCGAAACGAGATGAAAGAGGGAAAAAGAGAGCGAAGCGAGACGGTGGAGGGTGAAAGAGAGCGAAACGAGACGAAGGAGAGTGAAAGAGAGCGAAACAAGTCAATGGATGGTGAAAGAGAGCGAAACGAAAGGAAGGAGGGTGAAAGAGAGCGAAACAAGACGATGGTGGGTGAAAGAGAGCGAAACGAGAGGAAGGAGGGTGAAAGAGAGCGAAACGAGACGAAGGAGGGTGAAAGAAAGCGAAAGGAGTCGTAGGAGGGTGAAAGAGAGTGGAACGAGACGAAGGAGGGTGAAAGAGACCGAAACGAGACGAAGGAGGGTGAAAGAGAGCGAAAGGAGATGAAGGAGGGTGAAAGAGAGCGAAAGGAGTCGAAGGAGGGTGAAAGAGAGTGGAACGAGACGAAGGAGGGTGAAGGAGACCGAAACGAGACGAAGGAGGGTGAAAGAGAGCGAAACGAGACGAAGGAGTGTGAAAGAGAGCGAAACGAGAAGAAGGAGGGTGAAAGAGAGTGAACGAGACGAAGGAGGGTGAAAGAGTGCGAAACGAGATGAAGGAGGGTCAAAGGGAGCGAAACGAGACGAAGGAGGGTGAAAGAGAGCGAAACGAGACGAAAGAGGGTGAAAGACAGCGAAACGAGACGATGGAGGGTAAAAGAGAGCGAAACGAGAGGAAGGAGGTTGAAAGAGAGCGAAACGAGACGAAGGAGGGTGAAAGAGAGCGAAACGAGATGAAGGAGGGTGGAAGAGAACGAAACGAGACGAAGGAGGGTGAAAGAGAGAGAAACGAGACGAAGGAAGGTGAAAGAGAGCGAAACGAGACGAAGGAAGGTGAAAGAGAGCAAAACGAGACAAAGGAGGGTGAAAGGGAGCGAAACGAGATGAAGGAAGGTGAAAGAGAGCGAAACGAAATGAAGGAGGGTGAAAGAGGGCGAAACGAGACAAAGGCGGGTGGAACAGAGCGAAACAAGACGAAAGAAGGGTGAATGAGAGCAAAACGAGACAAAGGAGGGTGAAAGAGGGCGAAGCGAGACGAAGGAGCATGAAAGAGAGCGAAACGAGATGAAGGAGGGTAAAAGAGAGCGAAACGAGACGAAAAAGTGTAAAAGAGAGCGAAACGATACGAAGGAGGGTGAAAGAGAGCGAATCGAGACGAAGGAGGGTGAAAGAGAGCGGAACGAGATGAAGGAGGGTGAAATAGAGCGAAACGAGAAGAAGGAGGGTGAAAGAGAGCGAAACGAGACGAAGGAGGGTGAAAGAGAGCGAAACGAGATGAAGGAGGGTGAAAATGAGCGAAACAAGACGATGGATGGTGAAAGAGAGCGAAACGAGAGGAAGGAGGGTGAAAGAGAGCGAAACAAGACGATGGTGGGTGAAAGAGAGCGAAACGAGAGGAAGGAGGGTGAAAGAGAGCGAAACGAGACAAAGGAGGGTGAAAGAGAGCGAAATGAGACGAAGGAGGGTGAAAGAGAGCGAAACGAGACGAAGGAGGGTGAAAGAGAGCGAAACGAGACGAAGAAAGGTGAAAGAGAGCGAAACGAGACTTGGAGGGTGAAAGAGAGCGAAAGGAGATGAAGGAGGGTGAAAGAGAGAGAAACGAGACGAAGGAGGGTGAAAGAGAGCGAAACGAGAAGAAGGAGGGCGAAAGAGAGCGAAACGAGACGAAGGAGGGTGAAAGAGAGCGAAACGAGATGAAGGAGGGTCAAAGAGAGCGAAACGAGATGAAGGAGGGTGAAAGAGAGTGAAACGAGATGAAGGAGGGTGAAAGAGAGAGAAACGAGACGAAGGAAGGTGAAAGAGAGCGAAACGAGACGAAGGAAGGTGAAAGAGCGAAACGAGACAAAGGAGGGTGAAAGGTAGCGAAACGAGATGAAGGAGGGTGATAGAGAGCGAAACGAGTTGATGGAGGGTGAAAGAGAGCGAAACGAGACGAACGAGGGTGAAAGAGGGCGAAGCGAGACGAAGGCGGGTGGAACAGAGTGAAACAAGATGAAAGAAAGGTGAAAGAGAGCAAAACGAGACGAAGGAGGGTGAATGAGGGCGAAGCGAGACGAAGGAGCATGAAAGAGAGCGAAACGAGATGAAGGAGGGTAAAAGAGAGCGAAACGAGACGAAAGAGTGTAAAAGAGAGCGAAACGAGACGAAGGAGGGTGAAAGAGAGTGAAACGAGACGAAGGAGGGTAAAAGAGAGCGGAACGAGACGAAGGAGGGTGAAAGAGAGCGAAACGAGAAGAAGGAGGATGAAAGAGATCGAAACGAGATGAAGGAGGTTGAAAGGGAGCGAAACGAAATGAAGGAGGGTGAAAGAGAGAGAAACGAGACGAAGGAAGGTGAAAGAGAGCGAAACGAGACGAAGGAAGGTGAAAGAGAGCGAAACGAGACAAAGGAGGTTGAAAGGGAGCGAAACGAAATGAAGGAGGGTGAAAGAGAGCGAAACGAGACGACGGAGGGTGAAAGAGAGCGAAAGGAGTCGAAGGAGGGTGAAAGAGACTGGAACGAGACGAAGGAGGTTGAAGGAGACCGAAACGAGACGAAGGAGGTTGAAAGAGAGCGAAACGAGACGAAGGAGGGTGAAAGAGAGCGAAACGAGAAGAAGGAGGGTGAAAGAGAGCGAAACGAGAGGAAGGAGGGTGAAAGAGAGCGAAACGAGACAAAGGAGGGTGAAAGAGAGCGAAATGAGACGAAGGAGGGTGAAAGAGAGCGAAACGAGACGAAGGAGGGTGAAAGAGAGCGAAACGAGACGAAGAAAGGTGAAAGAGAGCGAAACGAGACTTGGAGGGTGAAAGAGAGCGAAAGGAGATGAAGGAGGGTGAAAGAGAGAGAAACGAGACGAAGGAGGGTGAAAGAGAGCGAAACGAGAAGAAGGAGGGCGAAAGAGAGCGAAACGAGACGAAGGAGGGTGAAAGAGAGCGAAACAAGATGAAGGAGGGTCAAAGAGAGCGAAACGAGATGAAGGAGGGTGAAAGAGAGTGAAACGAGATGAAGGAGGGTGAAAGAGAGCTAAACGAGACGAAGGAGGGTCACAGAGAGCGAAACGAGATGAAGGAGGGTCAAAGAGAGCGAAACGAGATGAAGGAGGGTGAAAGAGAGTGAAACGAGATGAAGGAGGGTGAAAGAGAGCTAAACGAGACGAAGGAGGGTCACAGAGAGCGAAACGAGACGAAAGAGGGTAAAAGAGAGCGAAACGAGAAGGTGGAGGGTGAAAGAGAGCGAAACGAGACGAAGGAGGGTGAAAGAGAGCGAAACGAGACGAAGGAGGGTGCAAGAGAGCTAAACGAGACGAAGGACAGTCAAAGAGAGCGAAACAAGACGGTGGAGGGTGAAAGGGAGCGAAACGAGACGAAGGAGGGTGAAAGAGAGCGAAACGAGACGATGGAGGGTGAAAAAGAGCGAAACGAGAGGAAGGAGGGTGAAAGAGAGCGAAACGAGACGAAGGAGGGTGAAAGAGAGCGAAACGAGATGAAGGAGGGTGGAAGAGAGCGAAACGAGACGAAGGAGGGTAAAAGAGAGCGGAACGAGACGAAGGAGGGTGAAAGAGAGCGAAACGAGAAGAAGGAGGGTGAAAGAGATCGAAACGAGATGAAGGAGGTTGAAAGGGAGCAAAACGAAATGAAGGAGGGTGAAAGAGAGAGAAACGAGACGAAGGAAGGTGAAAGAGAGAGAAACGAGACGAAGGAAGGTGAAACAGAGCGAAACGAGACGAAGGAAGGTGAAAGACAGCGAAACGAGACAAAGGAGGGTGAAAGGTAGTGAAACGAGATGAAGGAGGGTGATAGAGAGCGAAACGAGTTGATGGAGGGTGAAAGAGAGCGAAACGAGACGAACGAGGGTGAAAGAGGGCGAAGCGAGACGAAGGCGGGTGGAACAGAGTGAAACAAGATGAAAGAAAGGTGAAAGAGAGCAAAACGAGACGAAGGAGGGTGAAAGAGGGCGAAGCGAGACGAAGGAGCATGAAAGAGAGCGAAACGAGATGAAGGAGGGTAAAAGAGAGCGAAACGAGACGAAAGAGTGTAAAATAGAGCGAAACGAGACGAAGGAGGGTGAAAGAGAGTGAAACGAGACGAAGGAGGGTAAAAGAGAGCGGAACGAGACGAAGGAGGGTGAAAGAGAGCGAAACGAGAAGAAGGAGGGTGAAAGAGATCGAAACGAGATGAAGGAGGTTGAAAGGGAGCAAAACGAAATGAAGGAGGGTGAAAGAGAGAGAAACGAGACGAAGGAAGGTGAAAGAGAGCGAAACGAGACGAAGGAAGGTGAAAGAGAGCGAAACGAGACAAAGGAGGTTGAAAGGGAGCGAAACGAAATGAAGGAGGGTGAAAGAGAGCGAAACGAGACGACGGAGGGTGAAAGAGAGCGAAAGGAGTCGAAGGAGGGTGAAAGAGACTGGAACGAGACGAAGGAGGTTGAAGGAGACCGAAACGAGACGAAGGAGGTTGAAAGAGAGCGAAACGAGACGAAGGAGGCTGAAAGAGAGCGAAACGAGAAGAAGGAGGGTGAAAGAGAGCGAAACGAGACGAAGGAGGGTGAAAGAGAGCGAAACGAGATGAAGGAGGGTCAAAGAGAGCGAAACGAGATGAAGGAGGGTGAAAGAGAGCGAAACGAGATGAAGGAGGGTGAAAGAGAGCTAAACGAGACGAAGGAGGGTCACAGAGAACGAAACGAGACGAAAGAGGGTAAAAGAGAGCGAAACGAGACGGTGGAGGGTGAAGGAGAGCGAAACGAGACGAAGGAGGGTGAAAGAGAGCGAAACAAGACGAAGGAGGGCGAAAGAGAGCGAAACGAGAGGAAGGAGGGTGAAAGAGATCGAAACGAGATGAAGGAGGGTGAAAGAGAGCGAAACGAGACGAAGGAGGGTGAAAGAGAGCGAAACGACATGAAGGAGGGTGAAAGAGAGCGAAAGTAGTCGAAGGAGGGTGAAAGAGAGCGGAACGAGACGAAGGAGGGTGAAAGAGAACGAAACGAGACGAAGGAGGGTGATAGAGAGTGAAACGATACGAAGGAGGGTGAAAGAGGGCGAAACGAAACGAAGGCGGGTGGAACAGAGCGATACAAGACGGAGGAGGGTGAAAGAGAGCGAAACGAGACGAAGGAGGGTGAAAGTGAGCAAAACGAGACGAAGGAGTGTAAAACAGAGCGAAACGAGACGAAGGAGGGTGCAAGAGAGCTAAACGAGACGAAGGAGGGTCAAAGAGAGCGAAACAAGACGGTGGAGGGTGAAAGAGAGCGAAACGAGACGAATGAGGGTGAAAGAGAGCAAAACGAGATGATGGAGGGTGAAAGAGAGCGAAACGAGAGGAAGGAGGGTGAAAGAGAGCGAAACGAGACGAAGGAGGGTGAAAGAGAGCGAAACGAGATGAAGGAGGGTGGAAGAGAGCGAAACGAGACGAAGGAGGGTGAAATAGAGAGAAACGAGATGAAGGAAGGTGAAAGAGAGCGAAACGAGACGAAGGTAGGTGAAAGAGAGCGAAACGAGACGAAGGAGGGTGAAAGAGAGCGAAACGAGACGAAGGAGGGTGAAAGAGAGCGAATCGAGATGAAGGAGGGTGGAAGAGAGCGAAACGAGACGAAGGAGGGTGAAATAGAGAGAAACGAGACGAAGGAAGGTGAAAGAGAGCGAAACGAGACGAAGGAAGGTGAAAGAGCGAAACGAGACAAAGGAGGGTGAAAGGTAGCGAAACGAGATGAAGGAGGGTGATAGAGAGCGAAACGAGTTGATGGAGGGTGAAAGAGAGCGAAACGAGACGAACGAGGGTGAAAGAGGGCGAAGCGAGACGAAGGCGGGTGGAACAGAGTGAAACAAGATGAAAGAAAGGTGAAAGAGAGCAAAACGAGACGAAGGAGGGTGAATGAGGGCGAAGCGAGACGAAGGAGCATGAAAGAGAGCGAAACGAGATGAAGGAGGGTAAAAGAGAGCGAAACGAGACGAAAGAGTGTAAAAGAGAGCGAAACGAGACGAAGGAGGGTGAAAGAGAGTGAAACGAGACGAAGGAGGGTAAAAGAGAGCGGAACGAGACGAAGGAGGGTGAAAGAGAGCGAAACGAGAAGAAGGAGGATGAAAGAGATCGAAACGAGATGAAGGAGGTTGAAAGGGAGCGAAACGAAATGAAGGAGGGTGAAAGAGAGAGAAACGAGACGAAGGAAGGTGAAAGAGAGCGAAACGAGACGAAGGAAGGTGAAAGAGAGCGAAAGGAGTCGAAGGAGGGTGAAAGAGACTGGAACGAGACGAAGGAGGTTGAAGGAGACCGAAACGAGACGAAGGAGGTTGAAAGAGAGCGAAACGAGACGAAGGAGGGTGAAAGAGAGCGAAACGAGAAGAAGGAGGGTGAAAGAGAGCGAAACGAGAGGATGGAGGGTGAAAGAGAGCGAAACGAGACAAAGGAGGGTGAAAGAGAGCGAAATGAGACGAAGGAGGGTGAAAGAGAGCGAAACGAGACGAAGGAGGGTGAAAGAGAGCGAAACGAGACGAAGAAAGGTGAAAGAGAGCGAAACGAGACTTGGAGGGTGAAAGAGAGCGAAAGGAGATGAAGGAGGGTGAAAGAGAGAGAAACGAGACGAAGGAGGGTGAAAGAGAGCGAAACGAGAAGAAGGAGGGCGAAAGAGAGCGAAACGAGACGAAGGAGGGTGAAAGAGAGCGAAACGAGATGAAGGAGGGTCAAAGAGAGCGAAACGAGATGAAGGAGGGTGAAAGAGAGTGAAACGAGATGAAGGAGGGTGAAAGAGAGCTAAACGAGACGAAGGAGGGTCACAGAGAGCGAAACGAGATGAAGGAGGGTCAAAGAGAGCGAAACGAGATGAAGGAGGGTGAAAGAGAGTGAAACGAGATGAAGGAGGGTGAAAGAGACCTAAACGAGACGAAGGAGGGTCACAGAGAGCGAAACGAGACGAAAGAGGGTAAAAGAGAGCGAAACGAGAAGGTGGAGGGTGAAAGAGAGCGAAACGAGACGAAGGAGGGTGAAAGAGAGCGAAACGAGACGAAGGAGGGTGCAAGAGAGCTAAACGAGACGAAGGACAGTCAAAGAGAGCGAAACAAGACGGTGGAGGGTGAAAGGGAGCGAAACGAGACGAAGGAGGGTGAAAGAGAGCGAAACGAGACGATGGAGGGTGAAAAAGAGCGAAACGAGAGGAAGGAGGGTGAAAGAGAGCGAAACGAGACGAAGGAGGGTGAAAGAGAGCGAAACGAGATGAAGGAGGGTGGAAGAGAGCGAAACGAGACGAAGGAGGGTGAATGAGAGAGAAACGAGACGAAGGAAGGTGAAAGAGAGCGAAACGAGACGAAGGAAGGTGAAAGACAGCGAAACGAGACAAAGGAGGGTGAAAGGTAGCGAAACGAGATGAAGGAGGGTGATAGAGAGCGAAACGAGTTGATGGAGGGTGAAAGAGAGCGAAACGAGACGAACGAGGGTGAAAGAGGGCGAAGCGAGACGAAGGCGGGTGGAACAGAGTGAAACAAGATGAAAGAAAGGTGAAAGAGAGCAAAACGAGACGAAGGAGGGTGAAAGAGGGCGAAGCGATACGAAGGAGCATGAAAGAGAGCGAAACGAGATGAAGGAGGGTAAAAGAGAGCGAAACGAGACGAAAGAGTGTAAAATAGAGCGAAACGAGACGAAGGAGGGTGAAAGAGAGTGAAACGAGACGAAGGAGGGTAAAAGAGAGCGGAACGAGACGAAGGAAGGGTGAAAGAGAGCGAAACGAGAAGAAGGAGGGTGAAAGAGATCGAAACGAGATGAAGGAGGTTGAAAGGGAGCAAAACGAAATGAAGGAGGGTGAAAGAGAGAGAAACGAGACGAAGGAAGGTGAAAGAGAGCGAAACGAGACGAAGGAAGGTGAAAGAGAGCGAAACGAGACAAAGGAGGTTGAAAGGGAGCGAAACGAAATGAAGGAGGGTGAAAGAGAGCGAAACGAGACGACGGAGGGTGAAAGAGAGCGAAAGGAGTCGAAGGAGGGTGAAAGAGACTGGAACGAGATGAAGGAGGTTGAAGGAGACCGAAACGAGACGAAGGAGGTTGAAAGAGAGCGAAACGAGACGAAGGAGGGTGAAAGAGAGCGAAACGAGAAGAAGGAGGGTGAAAGAGAGCGAAACGAGACGAAGGAGGGTGAAAGAGAGCGAAACGAGATGAAGGAGGGTCAAAGAGAGCGAAACGAGATGAAGGAGGGTGAAAGAGAGCGAAACGAGATGAAGGAGGGTGAAAGAGAGCTAAACGAGACGAAGGAGGGTCACAGAGAACGAAACGAGACGAAAGAGGGTAAAAGAGAGCGAAACGAGACGGTGGAGGGTGAAGGAGAGCGAAACGAGACGAAGGAGGGTGAAAGAGAGCGAAACAAGACGAAGGAGGGCGAAAGAGAGCGAAACGAGAGGAAGGAGGGTGAAAGAGATCGAAACGAGATGAAGGAGGGTGAAAGAGAGCGAAACGAGACGAAGGAGGGTGAAAGAGAGCGAAACGACATGAAGGAGGGTGAAAGAGAGCGAAAGTAGTCGAAGGAGGGTGAAAGAGAGCGGAACGAGACGAAGGAGGGTGAAAGAGAACGAAACGAGACGAAGGAGGGTGATAGAGAGTGAAACGATACGAAGGAGGGTGAAAGAGGGCGAAACGAAACGAAGGCGGGTGGAACAGAGCGATACAAGACGGAGGAGGGTGAAAGAGAGCGAAACGAGACGAAGGAGGGTGAAAGTGAGCAAAACGAGACGAAGGAGTGTAAAACAGAGCGAAACGAGACGAAGGAGGGTGCAAGAGAGCTAAACGAGACGAAGGAGGGTCAAAGAGAGCGAAACAAGACGGTGGAGGGTGAAAGAGAGCGAAACGAGACGAATGAGGGTGAAAGAGAGCAAAACGAGATGATGGAGGGTGAAAGAGAGCGAAACGAGAGGAAGGAGGGTGAAAGAGAGCGAAACGAGACGAAGGAGGGTGAAAGAGAGCGAAACGAGATGAAGGAGGGTGGAAGAGAGCGAAACGAGACGAAGGAGGGTGAAATAGAGAGAAACGAGATGAAGGAAGGTGAAAGAGAGCGAAACGAGACGAAGGTAGGTGAAAGAGAGCGAAACGAGACGAAGGAGGGTGAAAGAGAGCGAAACGAGACGAAGGAGGGTGAAAGAGAGCGAATCGAGATGAAGGAGGGTGGAAGAGAGCGAAACGAGACGAAGGAGGGTGAAATAGAGAGAAACGAGACGAAGGAAGGTGAAAGAGAGCGAAACGAGACGAAGGAAGGTGAAAGAGAGCGAAACGAGACGAAGGAGGTTGAAAGAGAGCGAAACGAGACGAAGGAGGGTGAAAGAGAGCGAAACGAGTAGAAGGAGGGTGAAAGAGAGCGAAACGAGACGAAGGAGGGTGAAAGAGAGCGAAACGAGATGAAGGAGGGTCAAAGAGAGCGAAACGAGATGAAGGAGGGTGAAAGAGAGCGAAACGAGATGAAGGAGGGTGAAAGAGAGCTAAACGAGACGAAGGAGGGTCACAGAGAGCGAAACGAGACGAAAGAGGGTAAAAGAGAGCGAAACGAGACGGTGGAGGGTGAAAGAGAGCGAAACGAGACGAAGGAGGGTGAAAGAGAGCGAAACAAGACGAAGGAGGGCGAAAGAGAGCGAAACGAGAGGAAGGAGGGTGAAAGAGAGCGAAAGGAGTCGAAGGAGGGTGAAAGAGAGCGGAACGAGACGAAGGAGGGTGAAAGAGAACGAAACGAGACGAAGGAGGGTGATAGAGAGTGAAACGTGACGAAGGAGGGTGAAAGAGGGCGAAACGAAACGAAGGCGGGTGGAACAGAGCGATACAAGACGAAGGAGGGTGAAAGAGAGCGAAACGAGACGAAGGAGGGTGAAAGTGAGCAAAACGAGACGAAGGAGTGGAAAACAGAGCGAAACGAGACGAAGGAGGGTGCAAGAGAGCTAAACGAGACGAAGGAGGGTCAAAGAGAGCGAAACAAGACGGTGGAGGGTGAAAGAGAGCGAAACGAGACGAAGGAGGGTGAAAGAGAGCAAAACGAGACAATGGAGGGTGAAAGAGAGCGAAACGAGAGGAAGGAGGGTGAAAGAGAGCGAAACGAGACGAAGGAGGGTGAAAGAGAGCGAAACGAGATGAAGGAGGGTGGAAGAGAGCGAAACGAGACGAAGGAGGGTGAAATAGAGAGAAACGAGACGACGGAAGGTGAAAGAGAGCGAAACGAGATGAAGGAAGGTGAAAGAGAGCGAAACGAGACGAAGGAGGGTGAAAGAGAGCGAAACGAGACGAAGGAGGGAAAAGAGCACGAAACGAGACGAAGGAGGGGGATAGAGAGCGAAAGGAGTCGAAGGAGGGTGAAAGAGAGCGAAACGAGAAGAAGGAGGGTGAAAGAGAGCGAAACGAGACGAAGGAGGGTGAAAGAGAGCGAAACAAGATGAAGGAGGGTCAAAGAGAGCGAAACGAGATGAAGGAGGGTGAAAGATAGCGAAACGAGATGAAGGAGGGTGAAAGAGAGCGAAAGGAGTCGAAGGAGGGTGAAAGAGAGCGAAACGAGAAGAAGGAGGGTGAAAGAGAGCGAAACGAGACGAAGGAGGGTGAAAGAGAGCGAAACGAGATGAAGGAGGGTCAAAGAGAGCGAAACAAGATGAAGGAGGGTGAAAGAGAGCGAAACGAGATGAAGGAGGGTGAAAGAGAGCTAAACGAGACGAAGGAGGGTCACAGAGAGCGAAACGAGACGAAAGAGGGTAAAAGAGAGCGAAACGAGACGGTGGAGGGTGAAAGACAGCGAAACGAGACGAAGGAGGGTGAAAGAGAGCGAAACAAGACGAAGGAGGGCGAAAGAGAGCGAAACGAGAGAAAGGAGGGTGAAAGAGAGCGAAAGGAGTTGAAGGAGGGTGAAAGAGAGCGGAACGAGACGAAGGAGGGTGAAAGAGAACGAAACGAGACGAAGGAGGGTGATAGAGAGTGAAACGTGACGAAGGAGGGTGAAAGAGGGCGAAACGAAACGAAGGCGGGTGGAACAGAGCGAAACGAGACGAAGGAGGGTGAAAGAGTGCAAAACGAGACGATGGAGGGTGAAAGAGAGCGAAACGAGAGGAAGGAGGGTGAAAGAGAGCGAAACGAGACGAAGGAGGGTGAAAGAGAGCGAAACGAGATGAAGGAGGGTGGAAGAGAGCGAAACGAGACGAAGGAGGGTGAAATAGAGAGAAACGAGACGAAGGAAAGTGAAAGAGAGCGAAACGAGACGAAGGAAGGTGAAAGAGAGCGAAACGAGACGAATGAGGGTGAAAGAGAGCGAAAGGAGTCGAAGGAGGTTGAAAGAGAGCGAAACGAGAAGAAGGAGGGTGAAAGAGAGCGAAACGAGACGAAGGAGGGTGAAAGAGTGCAAAACGAGACGATGGAGGGTGAAAGAGAGCGAAACGAGAGGAAGGAGGGTGAAAGAGAGCGAAACGAGACGAAGGCGGGTGAAAGAGAGCGAAACGAGATGAAGGAGGGTGGAAGAGAGCGAAACGAGACGAAGGAGGGTGAAATAGAGAGAAACGAGACGAAGGAAAGTGAAAGAGAGCGAAACGAGACGAAGGAAGGTGAAAGAGAGCGAAACGAGACGATGGAGGGTGAAAGAGAGCGAAACGAGAGGAAGGAGGGTGAAAGAGAGCGAAACGAGACGAAGGAGGGTGAAAGAGAGCGAAACGAGATGAAGGAGGGTGGAAGAGAGCGAAACGAGACGAAGGAGGGTGAAAGAGTGCAAAACGAGACGATGGAGGGTGAAAGAGAGCGAAACGAGAGGAAGGAGGGTGAAAGAGAGCGAAACGAGACGAAGGAGGGTGAAAGAGAGCGAAACGAGATGAAGGAGGGTGGAAGAGAGCGAAACGAGACGAAGGAGGGTGAAATAGAGAGAAACGAGACGAAGGAAAGTGAAAGAGAGCGAAACGAGACGAAGGAAGGTGAAAGAGAGCGAAACGAGACGAATGAGGGTGAAAGAGAGCGAAAGGAGTCGAAGGAGGGTGAAAGAGAGCGAAACGAGAAGAAGGAGGGTGAAAGAGAGCGAAACGAGTCGAAGGAGGGTGAAAGAGAGCGAAACGAGATGAAGGAGGGTCAAAGAGAGCGAAACGAGATGAAGGAGGGTGAAAGAGAGCGAAACGAGATGAAGGAGGGTGAAAGAGAGCTAAACGAGATGAAGGAGGGTGAAAGAGAGCTAAACGAGACGAAGGAGGGTCACAGAGAGCGAAACGAGACGAAAGAGGGTAAAACAGAGCGAAACGAGACGGTGGAGGGTGAAAGAGAGCGAAACGAGACGAAGGAGGGTGAAAGAGAGCGAAACGAGACGAAGGAGGGTGCAAGAGAGCTAAACGAGACGAAGGACAGTCAAAGAGAGCGAAACAAGACGGTGGAGGGTGAAAGGGAGCGAAACGAGACGAAGGAGGGTGAAAGAGAGCGAAACGAGACGATGGAGGGTGAAAAAGAGCGAAACGAGAGGAAGGAGGGTGAAAGAGAGCGAAACGAGACGAAGGAGGGTGAAAGAGAGCGAAACGAGATGAAGGAGGGTGGAAGAGTGCGAAACGAGACGAAGGAGGGTGAATGAGAGAGAAACGAGACGAAGGAAGGTGAAAGAGAGCGAAACGAGACGAAGGAAGGTGAAAGAGAGCGAAACGAGACAAAGGAGGGTGAAAGGTAGCGAAACGAGATGAAGGAGGGTGATAGAGAGCGAAACGAGTTGATGGAGGGTGAAAGAGAGCGAAACGAAACGAACGAGGGTGAAAGAGGGCGAAGCGAGACGAAGGCGGGTGGAACAGAGTGAAACAAGATGAAAGAAAGGTGAAAGAGAGCAAAACGAGACGAAGGAGGGTGAAAGAGGGCGAAGCGAGACGAAGGAGCATGAAAGAGAGCGAAACGAGATGAAGGAGGGTAAAAGAGAGCGAAACGAGACGAAAGAGTGTAAAAGAGAGCGAAACGAGACGAAGGAGGGTGAAAGAGAGTGAAACGAGATGAAGGAGGGTAAAAGAGAGCGGAACGAGACGAAGGAGGGTGAAAGAGAGCGAAACGAGAAGAAGGAGGGTGAAAGAGATCGAAACGAGATGAAGGAGGTTGAAAGGGAGCGAAACGAAATGAAGGAGGGTGAAAGAGAGAGAAACGAGACGAAGGAAGGTGAAAGAGAGCGAAATGAGACGAAGGAAGGTGAAAGAGAGCGAAACGAGACAAAGGAGGTTGAAAGGGAGCGAAACGAAATGAAGGAGGGTGAAAGAGAGCGAAACGAGACGACGGAGGGTGAAAGAGAGCGAAAGGAGTCGAAGAAGGGTGAAAGAGACTGGAACGAGACGAAGGAGGTTGAAGGAGACCGAAACGAGACGAAGGAGGTTGAAAGAGAGCGAAACGAGACGAAGGAGGGTGAAAGAGAGCGAAACGAGAAGAAGGAGGGTGAAAGAGAGCGAAACGAGACGAAGGAGGGTGAAAGAGAGCGAAACGAGATGAAGGAGGGTCAAAGAGAGCGAAACGAGATGAAGGAGGGTGAAAGAGAGCGAAACGAGATGAAGGAGGGTGAAAGAGAGCTAAACGAGACGAAGGAGGGTCACAGAGAGCGAAACGAGACGAAAGAGGGTAAAAGAGAGCGAAACGAGACGGTGGAGGGTGAAGGAGAGCGAAACGAGACGAAGGAGGGTGAAAGAGAGCGAAACAAGATGAAGGAGGGCGAAAGAGATTCGAAACGAGAGGAAGGAGGGTGAAAGAGATCGAAACGAGATGAAGGAGGGTGAAAGAGAGCGAAACGAGACGAAGGAGGGTGAAAGAGAGCGAAACGACATGAAGGAGGGTGAAAGAGAGCGAAAGGAGTCGAAGGAGGGTGAAAGAGAGCGGAACGAGACGAAGGAGGGTGAAAGAGAACGAAACGAGACGAAGGAGGGTAATAGAGAGTGAAACGAGACGAAGGAGGGTGAAAGAGGGCGAAACGAAACGAAGGCGGGTGGAACAGAGCGATACAAGACGAAGGAGGGTGAAAGAGAGCGAAACGAGACGAAGGAGGGTGAAAGTGAGCAAAACGAGACTAAGGAGTGTAAAACAGAGCGAAACGAGACGAAGGAGGGTGCAAGAGAGCTAAACGAGACGAAGGAGGGTCAAAGAGAGCGAAACAAGACGGTGGAGGGTGAAAGAGAGCGAAACGAGACGAATGAGGGTGAAAGACAGCAAAACGAGATGATGGAGGGTGAAAGCTAGCGAAACGAGAGGAAGGAGGGTGAAAGAGAGCGAAACGAGACGAAGGAGGGTGAAAGAGAGCGAAACGAGATGAAGGAGGGTGGAAGAGAGCGAAACGAGACGAAGGAGGGTGAAATAGAGAGAAACGAGATGAAGGAAGGTGAAAGAGAGCGAAACGAGACGAAGGAGGGTGAAAGAGAGCGAAACGAGACGAAGGAGGGTGAAAGAGAGCGAATCGAGATGAAGGAGGGTGGAAGAGAGCGAAACGAGACGAAGGAGGGTGAAATAGAGAGAAACGAGACGAAGGAAGGTGAAAGAGAGCGAAACGAGACGAAGGAAGATGAAAGAGAGCGAAACGAGACGAAGGAGGTTGAAAGAGAGCGAAACGAGACGAAGGAGGGTGAAAGAGAGCGAAACGAGTAGAAGGAGGGTGAAAGAGAGCGAAACGAGACGAAGGAGGGTGAAAGAGAGCGAAACGAGATGAAGGAGGGTCAAAGAGAGCGAAACGAGATGAAGGAGGGTGAAAGAGAGCGAAACGAGATGAAGGAGGGTGAAAGATAGCTAAACGAGACGAAGGAGGGTCACAGAGAGCGAAACAAGACGAAAGAGGGTAAAAGAGAGCGAAACGAGACGGTGGAGGGTGAAAGAGAGCGAAACGAGACGAAGGAGGGTGAAAGAGAGCGAAACGAGAGGAAGGAGGGTGAAAGAGAGCGAAAGGAGTCGAAGGAGGGTGAAAGAGAGCGGAACGAGACGAAGGAGGGTGAAAGAGAACGAAACGAGACGAAGGAGGGTGATAGAGAGTGAAACGTGACGAAGGAGGGTGAAAGAGGGCGAAACGAAACGAAGGCGGGTGGAACAGAGCGATACAAGACGAAGGAGGGTGAAAGAGAGCGAAACGAGACGAAGGAGGGTGAAAGTGAGCAAAACGAGACGAAGGAGTGGAAAACAGAGCGAAACGAGACGAAGGAGGGTGCAAGAGAGCTAAACGAGACGAAGGAGGGTCAAAGAGAGCGAAACAAGACGGCGGAGGGTGAAAGAGAGCGAAACGAGACGAAGGAGGGTGAAAGAGAGCAAAACGAGACGATGGAGGGTGAAAGAGAGCGAAACGAGAGGAAGGAGGGTGAAAGAGAGCGAAACGAGACGAAGGAGGGTGAAAGAGAGCGAAACGAGATGAAGGAGGGTGGAAGAGAGTGAAACGAGACGAAGGAGGGTGAAATAGAGAGAAACGAGACGAAGGAAGGTGAAAGAGAGCGAAACGAGACGAAGGAAGGTGAAAGAGTGCGAAACGAGACGAAGGAAGGTGAAAGAGAGCGAAACGAGACGAAGGAGGTTGAAAGAGAGCGAAACGAGACGAAGGAGGGTGAAAGAGAGCGAAACGAGTAGAAGGAGGGTGAAAGAGAGCGAAACGAGACGAAGGAGGGTGAAAGAGAGCGAAACGAGATGAAGGGTGGTCAAAGAGAGCGAAACGAGATGAAGGAGGGTGAAAGAGAGCGAAACGAGATGAAGGAGGGTGAAAGAGAGCTAAACGAGACGAAGGAGGGTCACAGAGAGCGAAACGAGATGAAAGAGGGTAAAAGAGAGCGAAACGAGACGAAGGAGGGTGAAAGAGAGCGAAACAAGACGAAGGAGGGCGAAAGAGAGCGAAACGAGAGGAAGGAGGGTGAAAGAGAGCGAAAGGAGTCGAAGGAGGGTGAAAGAGAGCGGAACGAGACGAAGGAGGGTGAAAGAGAACGAAACGAGACGAAGGAGGGTGATAGAGAGTGAAACGTGACGAAGGAGGGTGAAAGAGGGCGAAACGAAACGAAGGCGGGTGGAACAGAGCGATACAAGACGAAGGAGGGTGAAAGAGAGCGAAACGAGACGAAGGAGGGTGAAAGTGAGCAAAACGAGACGAAGGAGTGGAAAACAGAGCGAAACGAGACGAAGGAGGGTGCAAGAGAGCTAAACGAGACGAAGGAGGGTCAAAGAGAGCGAAACAAGACGGTGGAGGGTGAAAGAGAGCGAAACGAGACGAAGGAGGGTGAAAGAGAGCAAAACGAGACGATGGAGGGTGAAAGAGAGCGAAACGAGAGGAAGGAGGGTGAAAGAGAGCGAAACGAGACGAAGGAGGGTGAAAGAGAGCGAAACGAGATGAAGGAGGGTGGTAGAGAGCGAAACGAGACGAAGGAGGGTGAAATAGAGAGAAACGAGACGAAGGAAGGTGAAAGAGAGCGAAACGAGACGAAGGAAGGTGAAAGAGAGCGAAACGAGACGAAGGAGGGTGAAAGAGAGCGAAACGAGACGAAGGAGGGAAAAGAGCACGAAACGAGACGCAGGAGGGGGATAGAGAGCGAAAGGAGTCGAAGGAGGGTGAAAGAGAGCGAAACGAGAAGAAGGAGGGTGAAAGAGAGCGAAACGAGACGAAGGAGGGTGAAAGAGAGCGAAACGAGATGAAGGAGGGTCAAAGAGAGCAAAACGAGATGAAGGAGGGTGAAAGATAGCGAAACGAGATGAAGGAGGGTGAAAGAGAGCGAAAGGAGTCGAAGGAGGGTGAAAGAGAGCGAAACGAGAAGAAGGAGGGTGAAAGAGAGCGAAACGAGACGAAGGAGGGTGAAAGAGAGCGAAACGAGATGAAGGAGGGTCAAAGAGAGCGAAACGAGATGAAGGAGGGTGAAAGAGAGTGAAACGAGATGAAGGAGGGTGAAAGAGAGCTAAACGAGACGAAGGAGGGTCACAGAGAGCGAAACGAGACGAAAGAGGGTAAAAGAGAGCGAAACGAGACGGTGGAGGGTGAAAGAGAGCGAAACGAGACGAAGGAGGGTGAAAGAGATCGAAACAAGACGAAGGAGGGCGAAAGAGAGCGAAACGAGAGAAAGGAGGGTGAAAGAGAGCGAAAGGAGTCGAAGGAGGGTGAAAGAGAGCGGAACGAGACGAAGGAGGGTGAAAGAGAACGAAACGAGACGAAGGAGGGTGATAGAGAGTGAAATGTGACGAAAGAGGGTAAAAGAGAGCGAAACGAGACGGTGGAGGGTGAAAGACAGCGAAACGAGACGAAGGAGGGTGAAAGAGAGCGAAACAAGACGAAGGAGGGCGAAAGAGAGCGAAACGAGAGAAAGGAGGGTGAAAGAGAGCGAAAGGAGTCGAAGGAGGGTGAAAGAGAGCGGAACGAGACGAAGGAGGGTGAAAGAGAACGAAACGAGACGAAGGAGGGTGATAGAGAGTGAAACGTGACGAAGGAAGGTGAAAGAGGGCGAAACGAAACGAAGGCGGGTGGAACAGAGCGATACAAGACGAAGGAGGGTGAAAGAGGGCGAAACGAAACGAAGGCGGGTGGAACAGAGCGATACAAGACGAAGGAGGGTGAAAGAGAGCGAAACGAGACGAAGGAGGGCGAAAGTGAGCAAAACGAGACGAAGGAGTGGAAAACAGAGTGAAACGAGACGAAGGAGGGTGAAAGAGAGCGAAACGAGATGAAGGAGGGTGGAACAGAGCGAAACGAGACGAAGGAGGGTGAAATAGAGAGAAACGAGACGAAGGAAAGTGAAAGAGAGCGAAACGAGACGAAGGAAGGTGAAAGAGAGCGAAACGAGACGAATGAGGGTGAAAGAGAGCGAAAGGAGTCGAAGGAGGGTGAAAGAGAGCGAAACGAGAAGAAGGAGGGTGAAAGAGAGCGAAACGAGACGAAGGAGGGTGAAAGAGTGCAAAACGAGACGATGGAGGGTGAAAGAGAGCGAAACGAGAGGAAGGAGGGTGAAAGAGAGCGAAACGAGACGAAGGAGGGTGAAAGAGAGCGAAACGAGATGAAGGTGGGTGGAAGAGAGCGAAACGAGATGAAGGAGGGTGAAATAGAGAGAAACGAGACGAAGGAAAGTGAAAGAGAGCGAAACGAGACGAAGGAAGGTGAAAGAGAGCGAAACGAGACGATGGAGGGTGAAAGAGAGCGAAACGAGAGGAAGGAGGGTGAAAGAGAGCGAAACGAGACGAAGGAGGGTGAAAGAGAGCGAAACGAGATGAAGGAGGGTGGAAGAGAGCGAAACGAGACGAAGGAGGGTGAAAGAGTGCAAAACGAGACGATGGAGGGTCACAGAGAGCGAAACGAGACGAAAGAGGGTAAAAGAGAGCGAAACGAGACGGTGGAGGGTGAAAGAGAGCGAAACGAGACGAAGGAGGGTGAAAGAGAGCGAAACAAGACGAAGGAGGGCGAAAGAGAGCGAAACGAGAGGAAGGAGGGTGAAAGAGAGCGAAAGGAGTCGAAAGAGGGTAAAAGAGAGCGAAACGAGACGGTGGAGGGTGAAAGAGAGCGAAACGAGACGAAGGAGGGTGAAAGAGAGCGAAACAAGACGAAGGAGGGCGAAAGAGAGCGAAACGAGAGGAAGGAGGGTGAAAGAGAGCGAAAGGAGTCGAAGGAGGGTGAAAGAGAGCGGAACGAGACGAAGGAGGGTGAAAGAGAACGAAACGAGACGAAGGAGGGTGATAGAGAGTGAAACGTGACGAAGGAGGGTGAAAGAGGGCGAAACGAAACGAAGGCGGGTGGAACAGAGCGATACAAGACGAAGGAGGGTGAAAGAGAGCGAAACGAGACGAAGGAGGGTGAAAGTGAGCAAAACGAGACGAAGGAGTGGAAAACAGAGCGAAACGAGACGAAGGAGGGTGCAAGAGAGCTAAACTAGACGAAGGAGGGTCAAAGAGAGCGAAACAAGACGGTGGAGGGTGAAAGAGAGCGAAATGAGACGAAGGAGGGTGAAAGAGAGCAAAACGAGACGATGGAGGGTGAAAGAGAGCGAAACGAGAGGAAGGAGGGTGAAAGAGAGAGAAACGAGACGAAGGAGGGTGAAAGAGAGCGAAACGAGATGAAGGAGGGTGGAAGAGAGCGAAACGAGACGAAGGAGGGTGAAATAGAGAGAAACGAGACGAAGGAAGGTGAAAGAGAGCGAAACGAGACGAAGGAAGGTGAAAGAGAGCGAAACGAGACGAAGGAGGGTGAAAGAGAGCGAAACGAGACGAAGGAGGGAAAAGAGCACGAAACGAGACGCAGGAGGGGGATAGAGAGCGAAAGGAGTCGAAGGAGGGTGAAAGAGAGCGAAACGAGAAGAAGGAGGGTGAAAGAGAGCGAAACGAGACGAAGGAGGGTGAAAGAGAGCGAAACGAGATGAAGGAGGGTCAAAGAGAGCAAAACGAGATGAAGGAGGGTGAAAGATAGCGAAACGAGATGAAGGAGGGTGAAAGAGAGCGAAAGGAGTCGAAGGAGGGTGAAAGAGAGCGAAACGAGAAGAAGGAGGGTGAAAGAGAGCGAAACGAGACGAAGGAGGGTGAAAGAGAGCGAAACGAGATGAAGGAGGGTCAAAGAGAGCGAAACGAGATGAAGGAGGGTGAAAGAGAGCGAAACGAGATGAAGGAGGGTGAAAGAGAGCTAAACGAGACGAAGGAGGGTCACAGAGAGCGAAACGAGACGAAAGAGGGTAAAAGAGAGCGAAACGAGACGGTGGAGGGTGAAAGACAGCGAAACGAGACGAAGGAGGGTGAAAGAGAGCGAAACAAGACGAAGGAGGGCGAAAGAGAGCGAAACGAGAGAAAGGAGGGTGAAAGAGAGCGAAAGGAGTCGAAGGAGGGTGAAAGAGAGCGGAACGAGACGAAGGAGGGTGAAAGAGAACGAAACGAGACGAAGGAGGGTGATAGAGAGTGAAACGTGACGAAGGAAGGTGAAAGAGGGCGAAACGAAACGAAGGCGGGTGGAACAGAGCGATACAAGACGAAGGAGGGTGAAAGAGGGCGAAACGAAACGAAGGCGGGTGGAACAGAGCGATACAAGACGAAGGAGTGTGAAAGAGAGCGAAACGAGACGAAGGAGGGCGAAAGTGAGCAAAACGAGACGAAGGAGTGGAAAACAGAGTGAAACGAGACGAAGGAGGGTGCAAGAGAGCAAAACGAGACGAAGGAGGGTCAAAGAGAGCGAAACGAGAGGAAGGAGGGTGAAAAAGAGCGAAACGAGACGAAGGAGGGTGAAAGAGAGTGAAACGAGATGAAGGAGGGTGGAACAGAGCGAAACGAGACGAAGGAGGGTGAAATAGAGAGAAACGAGACGAAGGAAAGTGAAATAGAGCGAAACGAGACGAAGGAAGGTGAAAGAGAGCGAAACGAGACGAATGAGGGTGAAAGAGAGCGAAAGGAGTCGAAGGAGGGTGAAAGAGAGCGAAACGAGAAGAAGGAGGGTGAAAGAGAGCGAAACGAGACGAAGGAGGGTGAAAGAGTGCAAAACGAGACGATGGAGGGTGAAAGAGAGCGAAACGAGAGGAAGGAGGGTGAAAGAGAGCGAAACGAGACGAAGGAGGGTGAAAGAGAGCGAAACGAGATGAAGGAGGGTGGAAGAGAGCGAAACGAGACGAAGGAGGGTGAAATAGAGAGAAACGAGACGAAGGGAAGTGAAAGAGAGCGAAACGAGACGAAGGAAGGTGAAAGAGAGCGAAACGAGACGATGGAGGGTGAAAGAGAGCGAAACGAGAGGAAGGAGGGTGAAAGAGAGCGAAACGAGACGAAGGAGGGTGAAAGAGAGCGAAACGAGATGAAGGAGGGTGGAAGAGAGCGAAACGAGACGAAGGAGGGTGAAAGAGTGCAAAACGAGACGAAGGAGGGTGAAAGAGAGCGAAACGAGACGAAGGAGGGTGAAAGAGAGCGAAACGAGATGAAGGAGGGTGGAAGAGAGCGAAACGAGACGAAGGAGGGTGAAAGAGAGCGAAACGAGATGAAGGAGGGTCAAAGAGAGCGAAACGAGATGAAGGAGGGTGAAAGAGAGCGAAACGAGATGAAGGAGGGTGAAAGAGAGCTAAACGAGATGAAGGAGGGTGAAAGAGAGCTAAACGAGACGAAGGAGGGTCACAGAGAGCGAAACGAGACGAAAGAGGGTAAAACAGAGCGAAACGAGACGGTGGAGGGTGAAAGAGAGCGAAACGAGACGAAGGAGGGTGAAAGAGAGCGAAACGAGACGAAGGAGGGTGCAAGAGAGCTAAACGAGACGAAGGACAGTCAAAGAGAGCGAAACAAGACGGTGGAGGGTGAAAGGGAGCGAAACGAGACGAAGGAGGGTGAAAGAGAGCGAAACGAGACGATGGAGGGTGAAAAAGAGCGAAACGAGAGGAAGGAGGGTGAAAGAGAGCGAAACGAGACGAAGGAGGGTGAAAGAGAGCGAAACGAGATGAAGGAGGGTGGAAGAGAGCGAAACGAGACGAAGGAGGGTGAATGAGAGAGAAACGAGACGAAGGAAGGTGAAAGAGAGCGAAACGAGACGAAGGAAGGTGAAAGAGAGCGAAACGAGACAAAGGAGGGTGAAAGGTAGCGAAACGAGATGAAGGAGGGTGATAGAGAGCGAAACGAGTTGATGGAGGGTGAAAGAGAGCGAAACGAAACGAACGAGGGTGAAAGAGGGCGAAGCGAGACGAAGGCGGGTGGAACAGAGTGAAACAAGATGAAAGAAAGGTGAAAGAGAGCAAAACGAGATGAAGGAGGGTGAAAGAGGGCGAAGCGAGACGAAGGAGCATGAAAGAGAGCGAAACGAGATGAAGGAGGGTAAAAGAGAGCGAAACGAGACGAAAGAGTGTAAAAGAGAGCGAAACGAGACGAAGGAGGGTGAAAGAGAGTGAAACGAGACGAAGGAGGGTAAAAGAGAGCGGAACGAGACGAAGGAGGGTGAAAGAGAGCGAAACGAGAAGAAGGAGGGTGAAAGAGATCGAAACGAGATGAAGGAGGTTGAAAGGGAGCGAAACGAAATGAAGGAGGGTGAAAGAGAGAGAAACGAGACGAAGGAAGGTGAAAGAGAGCGAAACGAGACGAAGGAAGGTGAAAGAGAGCGAAACGAGACAAAGGAGGTTGAAAGGGAGCGAAACGAAATGAAGGAGGGTGAAAGAGAGCGAAACGAGACGACGGAGGGTGAAAGAGAGCGAAAGGAGTCGAAGGAGGGTGAAAGAGACTGGAACGAGACGAAGGAGGTTGAAAGAGAGCGAAACGAGACGAAGGAGGGTGAAAGAGAGCGAAACGAGAAGAAGGAGGGTGAAAGAGAGCGAAACGAGACGAAGGAGGGTGAAAGAGAGCGAAACGAGATGAAGGAGGGTCAAAGAGAGCGAAACGAGATGAAGGAGGGTGAAAGAGAGCGAAACGAGATGAAGGAGGGTGAAAGAGAGCTAAACGAGACGAAGGAGGGTCACAGAGAGCGAAACGAGACGAAAGAGGGTAAAAGAGAGCGAAACGAGACGGTGGAGGGTGAAGGAGAGCGAAACGAGACGAAGGAGGGTGAAATAGAGAGAAACGAGACGAAGGAAGGTGAAAGATAGCGAAACGAGACGAAGGAAGGTGAAAGAGAGCGAAACGAGACGAAGGAGGGTGAAAGAGAGCGAAACGAGACGAAGGAGGGAAAAGAGCACGAAACGAGACGCAGGAGGGGGATAGAGAGCGAAAGGAGTCGAAGGAGGGTGAAAGAGAGCGAAACGAGAAGAAGGAGGGTGAAAGAGAGCGAAACGAGACGAAGGAGGGTGAAAGAGAGCGAAACGAGATGAAGGAGGGTCAAAGAGAGCAAAACGAGATGAAGGAGGGTGAAAGATAGCGAAACGAGATGAAGGAGGGTGAAAGAGAGCGAAAGGAGTTGAAGGAGGGTGAAAGAGAGCGAAACGAGAAGAAGGAGGGTGAAAGAGAGCGAAACGAGACGAAGGAGGGTGAAAGAGAGCGAAACGAGATGAAGGAGGGTCAAAGAGAGCGAAACGAGATGAAGGAGGGTGAAAGAGAGCGAAACGAGATGAAGGAGGGTGAAAGAAAGCTAAACGAGACGAAGGAGGGTCACAGAGAGCGAAACGAGACGAAAGAGGGTAAAAGAGAGCGAAACGAGACGGTGGAGGGTGAAAGAGAGCGAAACGAGACGAAGGAGGGTGAAAGAGATCGAAACAAGACGAAGGAGGGTGAAAGAGAGCGAAACGAGAGAAAGGAGGGTGAAAGAGAGCGAAAGGAGTCGAAGGAGGGTGAAAGAGAGCGGAACGAGACGAAGGAGGGTGAAAGAGAACGAAACGAGACGAAGGAGGGTGATAGAGAGTGAAACGTGACGAAAGAGGGTAAAAGAGAGCGAAAAGAGACGGTGGAGGGTGAAAGACAGCGAAACGAGACGAAGGAGGGTGAAAGAGAGCGAAACAAGACGAAGGAGGGCGAAAGAGAGCGAAACAAGAGAAAGGAGGGTGAAAGAGAGCGAAAGGAGTCGAAGGAGGGTGAAAGAGAGCGGAACGAGACGAAGGAGGGTGAAAGAGAACGAAACGAGACGAAGGAGGGTGATAGAGAGTGAAACGTGACGAAGGAAGGTGAAAGAGGGCGAAACGAAACGAAGGCGGGTGGAACAGAGCGATACAAGACGAAGGAGGGTGAAAGAGGGCGAAACGAAACGAAGGCGGGTGGAACAGAGCGATACAAGACGAAGGAGGGTGAAAGAGAGCGAAACGAGACGAAGGAGGGCGAAAGTGAGCAAAACGAGACGAAGGAGTGGAAAACAGAGTGAAACGAGACGAAGGAGGGTGCAAGAGAGCAAAACGAGACGAAGGAGGGTCAAAGAGAGCGAAACGAGAGGAAGGAGGGTGAAAGAGAGCGAAACGAGACGAAGGAGGGTGAAAGAGAGCGAAACGAGATGAAGGAGGGTGGAACAGAGCGAAACGAGACGAAGGAGGGTGAAATAGAGAGAAACGAGACGAAGGAAAGTGAAAGAGAGCGAAACGAGACGAAGGAAGGTGAAAGAGAGCGAAACGAGACGAATGAGGGTGAAAGAGAGCGAAAGGAGTCGAAGGAGGGTGAAAGAGAGCGAAACGAGAAGAAGGAGGGTGAAAGAGAGCGAAACGAGACGAAGGAGGGTGAAAGAGAGGGAAACGAGATGAAGGAGGGTGGAAGAGAGCGAAACGAGACGAAGGAGGGTGAAATAGAGAGAAACGAGACGAAGGAAAGTGAAAGAGAGCGAAACGAGACGAAGGAAGGTGAAAGAGAGCGAAACGAGACGATGGAGGGTGAAAGAGAGCGAAACGAGAGGAAGGAGGGTGAAAGAGAGCGAAACGAGACGAAGGAGGGTGAAAGAGAGCGAAACGAGATGAAGGAGGGTGGAAGAGAGCGAAACGAGACGAAGGAGGGTGAAAGAGTGCAAAACGAGACGATGGAGGGTGAAAGAGAGCGAAACGAGAGGAAGGAGGGTGAAAGAGAGCGAAACGAGACGAAGGAGGGTGAAAGAGAGCGAAACGAGATGAAGGAGGGTGGAAGAGAGCGAAACGAGACGAAGGAGGGTGAAATAGAGAGAAACGAGACGAAGGAAAGTGAAAGAGAGCGAAACAAGACGAAGGAAGGTGAAAGAGAGCGAAACGAGACGAATGAGGGTGAAAGAGAGCGAAAGGAGTCGAAGGAGGGTGAAAGAGAGCGAAACGAGAAGAAGGAGGGTGAAAGAGAGCGAAACGAGACGAAGGAGGGTGAAAGAGAGCGAAACGAGATGAAGGAGGGTCAAAGAGAGCGAAACGAGATGAAGGAGGGTGAAAGAGAGCGAAACGAGATGAAGGAGGGTGAAAGAGAGCTAAACGAGATGAAGGAGGGTGAAAGAGAGCTAAACGAGACGAAGGAGGGTCACAGAGAGCGAAACGAGACGAAAGAGGGTAAAACAGAGCGAAACGAGACGGTGGAGGGTGAAAGAGAGCGAAACGAGACGAAGGAGGGTGAAAGAGAGCGAAACGAGACGAAGGAGGGTGCAAGAGAGCTAAACGAGACGAAGGACAGTCAAAGAGAGCGAAACAAGACGGTGGAGGGTGAAAGGGAGCGAAACGAGACGAAGGAGGGTGAAAGAGAGCGAAACGAGACGATGGAGGGTGAAAAAGAGCGAAACGAGAGGAAGGAGGGTGAAAGAGAGCGAAACGAGACGAAGGAGGGTGAAAGAGAGCGAAACGAGATGAAGGAGGGTGGAAGAGAGCGAAACGAGACGAAGGAGGGTGAATGAGAGAGAAACGAGACGAAGGAAGGTGAAAGAGAGCGAAACGAGACGAAGGAAGGTGAAAGAGAGCGAAACGAGACAAAGGAGGGTGAAAGGTAGCGAAACGAGATGAAGGAGGGTGATAGAGAGCGAAACGAGTTGATGGAGGGTGAAAGAGAGCGAAACGAAACGAACGAGGGTGAAAGAGGGCGAAGCGAGACGAAGGCGGGTGGAACAGAGTGAAACAAGATGAAAGAAAGGTGAAAGAGAGCAAAACGAGACGAAGGAGGGTGAAAGAGGGCGAAGCGAGACGAAGGAGCATGAAAGAGAGCGAAACGAGATGAAGGAGGGTAAAAGAGAGCGAAACGAGACGAAAGAGTGTAAAAGAGAGCGAAACGAGACGAAGGAGGGGGAAAGAGAGTGAAACGAGACGAAGGAGGGTAAAAGAGAGCGGAACGAGACGAAGGAGGGTGAAAGAGAGCGAAACGAGAAGAAGGAGGGTGAAAGAGATCGAAACGAGATGAAGGAGGTTGAAAGGGAGCGAAACGAAATGAAGGAGGGTGAAAGAGAGAGAAACGAGACGAAGGAAGGTGAAAGAGAGCGAAACGAGACGAAGGAAGGTGAAAGAGAGCGAAACGAGACAAAGGAGGTTGAAAGGGAGCGAAACGAAATGAAGGAGGGTGAAAGAGAGCGAAACGAGACGACGGAGGGTGAAAGAGAGCGAAAGGAGTCGAAGGAGGGTGAAAGAGACTGGAACGAGACGAAGGAGGTTGAAAGAGAGCGAAACGAGACGAAGGAGGGTGAAAGAGAGCGAAACGAGAAGAAGGAGGGTGAAAGAGAGCGAAACGAGACGAAGGAGGGTGAAAGAGAGCGAAACGAGATGAAGGAGGGTCAAAGAGAGCGAAACGAGATGAAGGAGTGTGAAAGAGAGCGAAACGAGATGAAGGAGGGTGAAAGAGAGCTAAACGAGACGAAGGAGGGTCACAGAGAGCGAAACGAGACGAAAGAGGGTAAAAGAGAGCGAAACGAGACGGTGGAGGGTGAAGGAGAGCGAAACGAGACGAAGGAGGGTGAAAGAGAGCGAAACAAGATGAAGGAGGGCGAAAGAGAGCGAAACGAGAGGAAGGAGGGTGAAAGAGATCGAAACGAGATGAAGGAGGGTGAAAGAGAGCGAAACGAGACGAAGGAGGGTGAAAGAGAGCGAAACGACATGAAGGAGGGTGAAAGAGAGCGAAAGGAGTCGAAGGAGGGTGAAAGAGAGCGGAACGAGACGAAGGAGGGTGAAAGAGAACGAAACGAGACGAAGGAGGGTGATAGAGAGTGAAACGAGACGAAGGAGGGTGAAAGAGGGCGAAACGAAACGAAGGCGGGTGGAACAGAGCGATACAAGACGAAGGAGGGTGAAAGAGAGCGAAACGAGACGAAGGAGGGTGAAAGTGAGCAAAACGAGACGAAGGAGTGTAAAACAGAGCGAAACGAGACGAAGGAGGGTGCAAGAGAGCTAAACAAGACGAAGGAGGGTCAAAGAGAGCGAAACAAGACGGTGGAGTGTGAAAGAGAGCGAAACGAGACGAATGAGGGTGAAAGAGAGCAAAACGAGATGATGGAGGGTGAAAGCTAGCGAAACGAGAGGAAAGAGGGTGAAAGAGAGCGAAACGAGACGAAGGAGGGTGAAAGAGAGCGAAACGAGATGAAGGAGGGTGGAAGAGAGCGAATCGAGACGAAGGAGGGTGAAATAGAGAGAAACGAGATGAAGGAAGGTGAAAGAGAGCGAAACGAGACGAAGGTAGGTGAAAGAGAGCGAAACGAGACGAAGGAGGGTGAAAGAGAGCGAAACGAGACGAAGGAGGGTGAAAGAGAGCGAATCGAGATGAAGGAGGGTGGAAGAGAGCGAAACGAGACGAAGGAGGGTGAAACAGAGAGAAACGAGACGAAGGAAGGTGAAAGAGAGCGAAACGAGACGAAGGAAGGTGAAAGAGAGCGAAACGAGACGAAGGAGGTTGATAGAGAGCGAAACGAGACGAAGGAGGGTGAAAGAGAGCGAAACGAGTAGAAGGAGGGTGAAAGAGAGCGAAACGAGACGAAGGAGGGTGAAAGAGAGCGAAACGAGATGAAGGAGGGTCAAAGAGAGCGAAACGAGATGAAGGAGGTTGAAAGAGAGCGAAACGAGACGAAGGAGGGTGCAAGAGAGCTAAACGAGACGAAGGAGGGTCAAAGAGAGCGAAACAAGACGGTGGAGGGTGAAAGAGAGCGAAACGAGACGAAGGAGGGTGAAAGAGAGCAAAACGAGACGATGGAGGGTGAAAGAGTGCGAAACGAGAGGAAGGAGGGTGAAAGAGAGCGAAACGAGATGAAGGAGGGTGAAAGAGAGCGAAACGAGATGAAGGAGGGTGGAAGAGAGCGAAACGAGACGAAGGAGGGTGAAATAGAGAGAAACGAGACGAAGGAAGGTGAAAGAGAGCGAAACGAGACGAAGGAAGGTGAAAGAGAGCGAAACGAGACGAAGGAGTGTGAAAGAGAGCGAAACGAGACGAAGGAGGGAAAAGAGCACGAAACGAGACGAAGGAGGGGGATAGAGAGCGAAAGGAGTCGAAGGAGGGTGAAAGAGAGCGAAACGAGAAGAAGGAGGGTGAAAGAGAGCGAAACGAGACGAAGGAGGGTGAAAGAGAGCGAAACGAGATGAAGGAGGGTCAAAGAGAGCAAAACGAGATGAAGGAGGGTGAAAGATAGCGAAACGAGATGAAGGAGGGTGAAAGAGAGCGAAAGGAGTCGAAGGAGGGTGAAAGAGAGCGAAACGAGAAGAAGGAGGGTGAAAGAGAGCGAAACGAGACGAAGGAGGGTGAAAGAGAGCGAAACGAGATGAAGGAGGGTCAAAGAGAGCGAAACGAGATGAAGGAGGGTGAAAGAGAGCGAAACGAGATGAAGGAGGGTGAAAGAGAGCTAAACGAGACGAAGGAGGGTCACAGAGAGCGAAACGAGACGAAAGAGGGTAAAAGAGAGCGAAACGAGACGGTGGAGGGTGAAAGAGAGCGAAACGAGACGAAGGAGGGTGAAAGAGATCGAAACAAGACGAAGGAGGGCGAAAGAGAGCGAAACGAGAGAAAGGAGGGTGAAAGAGAGCGAAAGGAGTCGAAGGAGGGTGAAAGAGAGCGGAACGAGACGAAGGAGGGTGAAAGAGAACGAAACGAGACGAAGGAGGGTGATAGAGAGTGAAACGTGACGAAGGAGGGTGAAAGAGGGCGAAACGAAACGAAGGCGGGTGGAACAGAGCGATACAAGACGAAGGAGGGTGAAAGAGGGCGAAACGAAACGAAGGCGGGTGGAACAGAGCGATACAAGACGAAGGAGGGTGAAAGAGAGCGAAACGAGACGAAGGAGGGCGAAAGTGAGCAAAACGAGACGAAGGAGTGGAAAACAGAGTGAAACGAGACGAAGGAGGGTGCAAGAGAGCAAAACGAGACGATGGAGGGTGAAAGAGAGCGAAACGAGAGGAAGGAGGGTGAAAGAGAGCGAAACGAGACGAAGGAGGGTGAAAGAGAGCGAAACGAGATGAAGGAGGGTGGAAGAGAGCGAAACGAGACGAAGGAGGGTGAAATAGAGAGAAACGAGACGAAGGAAAGTGAAAGAGAGCGAAACGAGACGAAGGAAGGTGAAAGAGAGCGAAACGAGACGAATGAGGGTGAAAGAGAGCGAAAGGAGTCGAAGGAGGGTGAAAGAGAGCGAAACGAGAAGAAGGAGGGTGAAAGAGAGCGAAACGAGATGAAGGAGTGTGAAAGAGAGCGAAACGAGATGAAGGAGGGTCAAAGAGAGCGAAACGAGATGAAGGAGGGTGAAAGAGAGCGAAACGAGATGAAGGAGGGTGAAAGAGAGCTAAACGAGATGAAGGAGGGTGAAAGAGAGCTAAACGAGACGAAGGAGGGTCACAGAGAGCGAAACGAGACGAAAGAGGGTAAAAGAGAGCGAAACGAGACGGTGGAGGGTGAAAGAGAGCGAAACGAGACGAAGGAGGGTGAAAGAGAGCGAAACAAGACGAAGGAGGGCGAAAGAGAGCGAAACGAGAGAAAGGAGGGTGAAAGAGAGCGAAAGGAGTCGAATGACGGTGAAAGAGAGAGAAACGAGACGAAGGAAAGTGAAAGAGAGCGAAACGAGACGAAGGAAGGTAAAAGAGTGCGAAACGAGACGAAGGAGGGTGAAAGAGAGCGAAACGAGACGAAGGAGGGTGAAAGAGCACGAAACGAGACGAAGGAGGGTGATAGAGAGTGAAAGGAGTCGAAGGAGTGTGAAAGAGAGCGAAACGAGAAGAAGGAGGGTGAAAGAGAGCGAAACGAGACGAAGGAGGGTGAAAGAGAGCGAAACGAGATGAAGGAGGGTGAAAGAGAGCGAAACGAGATGAAGGAGGGTGAAAGAGAGTGAAAGGAGTCGAAGAAGGGTGCAAGAGAGCGAAACGAGAAGAAGGAGGGTGAAAGAGAGCGAAACGAGACGAAGGAGGGTGAAAGAGAGCGAAACGAGATGAAGGAGGGTCAAAGAGATCGAAACGAGATGAAGGAGGGTGAAAGAGAGCGAAACGAGACGAAGGAGGGTGAAAGAGAGCTAAACGAGACGAAGGAGGGTCACAGAGAGCGAAACGAGACGAAAGAGGGTAAAAGAGAGCGAAACGAGATGGTGGAGGGTGAAAGAGAGCGAAACGAGATGAAGGAGGATGAAAGAGAGTGAAAGGAGTCGAAGGAGGGTGAAAGAGAGCGGAACGAGACGAAGGAGGGTGATAGAGAGTGAAACGAGACGAAGGAGGGTGAAAGAGGGTGAAACGAGACGAAAGAGGGTAAACGAGAGCGAAACGAGACGGTGGAGGGTGAAAGAGAGCGAAACGAGACGAAGGAGGGTGAAAGAGATCGAAACAAGACGAAGGAGGGCGAAAGAGAGCGAAACGAGAGAAAGGAGGGTGAAAGAGAGCGAAAGGAGTCGAAGGAGGGTGAAAGAGAGCGGAACGAGACGAAGGAGGGTGAAAGAGAACGAAACGAGACGAAGGAGGGTGATAGAGAGTGAAACGTGACGAAGGAGGGTGAAAGAGGGCGAAACGAAACGAAGGCGGGTGGAACAGAGCGATACAAGACGAAGGAGGGTGAAAGAGGGCGAAACGAAACGAAGGCGGCTGGAACAGAGCGATACAAGACGAAGGAGGGTGAAAGAGAGCGAAACGAGACGAAGGAGGGCGAAAGTGAGCAAAACGAGACGAAGGAGTGGAAAACAGAGTGAAACGAGACGAAGGAGGGTGCAAGAGAGCAAAACGAGACGAAGGAGGGTCAAAGAGAGCGAAACAAGACGGTGGAGGGTGAAAGAGAGCGAAACGAGACGAAGGAGGGTGAAAGAGTGCAAAACAAGACGATGGAGGGTGAAAGAGAGCGAAACGAGAGGAAGGAGGGTGAAAGAGAGCGAAACGAGACGAAGGAGGGTGAAAGAGAGCGAAACGAGATGAAGGAGGGTGGAAGAGAGCGAAACGAGACGAAGGAGGGTGAAATAGAGAGAAACGAGACGAAGGAAAGTGAAAGAGAGCGAAACGAGACGAAGGAAGGTGAAAGAGAGCGAAACAAGACGAATGAGGGTGAAAGAGAGCGAAAGGAGTCGAAGGAGGGTGAAAGAGAGCGAAACGAGAAGAAGGAGGGTGAAAGAGAGCGAAACGAGATGAAGGAGGGTGAAAGAGAGCGAAACGAGATGAAGGAGGGTCAAAGAGAGCGAAACGAGATGAAGGAGGGTGAAAGAGAGCGAAACGAGATGAAGGAGGGTGAAAGAGAGCTAATCGAGATGAAGGAGGGTGAAAGAGAGCTAAACGAGACGAAGGAGGGTCACAGAGAGCGAAACGAGACGAAAGAGGGTAAAAGAGAGCGAAACGAGACGGTGGAGGGTGAAAGAGAGCGAAACGAGACGAAGGAGGGTGAAAGAGAGCGAAACAAGACGAAGGAGGGCGAAAGAGAGCGAAACGAGAGAAAGGAGGGTGAAAGAGAGCGAAAGGAGTCGAATGAGGGTGAAAGAGAGAGAAACGAGACGAAGGAAAGTGAAAGAGAGCGAAACGAGACGAAGGAAGGTGAAAGAGTGCGAAACGAGACGAAGGAGGGTGAAAGAGAGCGAAACGAGACGAAGGAGGGTGAAAGAGCACGAAACGAGACGAAGGAGGGTGATAGAGAGTGAAAGGAGTCGAAGGAGGGTGAAAGAGAGCGAAACGAGAAGAAGGAGGGTGAAAGAGAGCGAAACGAGACAAAGTAGGGTGAAAGAGAGCGAAACGAGATGAAGGAGGGTGAAAGAGAGCGAAACGAGATGAAGGAGGGTGAAAGAGAGTGAAAGGAGTCGAAGGAGGGTGAAAGAGAGCGAAACGAGAAGAAGGAGGGTGAAAGAGAGCGAAACGAGACGAAGGAGGGTGAAAGAGAGCGAAACGAGATGAAGGAGGGTCAAAGAGAGCGAAACGAGATGAAGGAGGGTGAAAGAGAGCGAAACGAGATGAAGGAGGGTGAAAGAGAGCTAAACGAGACGAAGGAGGATCACAGAGAGCGAAACGAGACGCAAGAGGGTAAAAGAGAGCGAAACGAAACGAAGGTGGGTGGAACAGAGCGATACAAGACGAAGGAGGGTGAAAGAGAGCGAAACGAGACGAAGGAGGGTGAAAGAGAGCAAAACGAGACGAAAGAGGGTAAAAGAGAGCGAAACGAGACGGTGGAGGGTGAAGGAGAGCGAAACGAGACGAAGGAGGGTGAAAGAGAGCGAAACAAGATGAAGGAGGGCGAAAGAGAGCGAAACGAGAGGAAGGAGGGTGAAAGAGATCGAAACGAGATGAAGGAGGGTGAAAGAGAGCGAAACGAGACGAAGGAGGGTGAAAGAGAGCGAAACGACATGAAGGAGGGTGAAAGAGAGCGAAAGGAGTCGAAGGAGGGTGAAAGAGAGCGGAACGAGACGAAGGAGGGTGAAAGAGAACGAAACGAGACGAAGGAGGGTGATAGAGAGTGAAACGAGACGGTGGAGGTTGAAAGAGGGCGAAACGAGACGAAGGAGGGTGAAAGAGAGCGAAACAAGACGAAGGAGGGCGAAAGAGAGCGAAACGAGAGGAAGGAGGGTGAAAGAGAGCGAAAGGAGTCGAAGGAGGGTGAAAGAGGGCGAAACGAAACGAAGGCGGGTGGAACAGAGCGATACAAGACGAAGGAGGGTGAAAGAGAGCGAAACGAGACGAAGGAGGGTGAAAGTGAGCAAAACGAGACGAAGGAGTGGAAAACAGAGCGAAACGAGACGAAGGAGGGTGCAAGAGAGCTAAACGAGACGAAGGAGGGTCAAAGAGAGCGAAACAAGACGGTGGAGGGTGAAAGAGAGCGAAACGAGACGAAGGAGGGTGAAAGAGAGCAAAACGAGACGATGGAGGGTGAAAGAGTGCGAAACGAGAGGAAGGAGGGTGAAAGAGAGCGAAACGAGACGAAGGAGGGTGAAAGAGAGCGAAACGAGATGAAGGAGGGTGGAAGAGAGCGAAACGAGACGAAGGAGGGTGAAATAGAGAGAAACGAGACGAAGGAAGGTGAAAGAGAGCGAAACGAGACGAAGGAAGGTGAAAGAGAGCGAAACGAGACGAAGGAGGGTGAAAGAGAGCGAAACGAGACGAAGGAGGGAAAAGAGCACGAAACGAGACGAAGGAGGGGGATAGAGAGCGAAAGGAGTCGAAGGAGGGTGAAAGAGAGCGAAACGAGAAGAAGGAGGGTGAAAGAGAGCGAAACGAGACGAAGGAGGGTGAAAGAGAGCGAAACGAGATGAAGGAGGGTCAAAGAGAGCAAAACGAGATGAAGGAGGGTGAAAGATAGCGAAACGAGATGAAGGAGGGTGAAAGAGAGCGAAAGGAGTCGAAGGAGGGTGAAAGAGAGCGAAACGAGAATAAGGAGGGTGAAAGAGAGCGAAACGAGACGAAGGAGGGTGAAAGAGAGCGAAACGAGATGAAGGAGGGTCAAAGAGAGCGAAACGAGATGAAGGAGGGTGAAAGAGAGCGAAACGAGATGAAGGAGGGTGAAAGATAGCTAAACGAGACGAAGGAGGGTCACAGAGAGCGAAACGAGATGAAAGAGGGTAAAAGAGAGCGAAACGAGACGGTGGAGGGTGAAAGAGAGCGAAACGAGACGAAGGAGGGTGAAAGAGATCGAAACAAGACGAAGGAGGGCGAAAGAGAGCGAAACGAGAGAAAGGAGGGTGAAAGAGAGCGAAAGGAGTCGAAGGAGGGTGAAAGAGAGCGGAACGAGACGAAGGAGGGTGAAAGAGAACGAAACGAGACGAAGGAGGGTGATAGAGAGTGAAACGTGACGAAGGAGGGTGAAAGAGGGCGAAACGAAACGAAGGCGGGTGGAACAGAGCGATACAAGACGAAGGAGGGTGAAAGAGGGCGAAACGAAACGAAGGCGGGTGGAACAGAGCGATACAAGACGAAGGAGGGTGAAAGAGAGCGAAACGAGACGAAGGAGGGCGAAAGTGAGCAAAACGAGACGAAGGAGTGGAAAACAGAGTGAAACGAGACGAAGGAGGGTGCAAGAGAGCAAAACGAGACGAAGGAGGGTCAAAGAGAGCGAAACAAGACGGTGGAGGGTGAAAGAGAGCGAAACGAGACGAAGCAGGGTGAAAGAGTGCAAAACGAGACGATGGAGGGTGAAAGAGAGCGAAACGAGAGGAAGGAGGGTGAAAGAGAGCGAGACGAGACGAAGGAGGGTGAAAGAGAGCGAAACGAGATGAAGGAGGGTGGAAGAGAGCGAAACGAGACGAAGGAGGGTGAAATAGAGAGAAACGAGACGAAGGAAAGTGAAAGAGAGCGAAACGAGACGAAGGAAGGTGAAAGAGAGCGAAACGAGACGAATGAGGGTGAAAGAGAGCGAAAGAAGTCGATGGAGGGTGAAAGAGAGCGAAACGAGAAGAAGGAGGGTGAAAGAGAGCGAAACGAGATGAAGGAGGGTGAAAGAGAGCGAAACGAGATGAAGGAGGGTCAAAGAGAGCGAAACGAGATGAAGGAGGGTGAAAGAGAGCGAAACGAGATGAAGGAGGGTGAAAGAGAGCTAAACGAGATGAAGGAGGGTGAAAGAGAGCTAAACGAGACGAAGGAGGGTCACAGAGAGCGAAACGAGACGAAAGAGGGTAAAAGAGAGCGAAACGAGACGAAGGAGGGTGAAAGAGAGCGAAACAAGACGAAGGAGGGCGAAAGAGAGCGAAACGAGAGAAAGGAGGGTGAAAGAGAGCGAAAGGAGTCGAATGAGGTTGAAAGAGAGAGAAACGAGACGAAGGAAAGTGAAAGAGAGCGAAACGAGACGAAGGAAGGTAAAAGAGTGCGAAACGAGACGAAGGAGGGTGAAAGAGAGCGAAACGAGACGAAGGAGGGTGAAAGAGCACGAAACGAGACGAAGGAGGGTGATAGAGAGTGAAAGGAGTCGAAGGAGGGTGAAAGAGAGCGAAACGAGAAGAAGGAGGGTGAAAGAGAGCGAAACGAGACGAAGGAGGGTGAAAGAGAGCGAAACGAGATGAAGGAGGGTGAAAGAGAGCGAAACGAGATGAAGGAGGGTGAAAGAGAGTGAAAGGAGTCGAAGGAGGGTGAAAGAGAGCGAAACGAGAAGAAGGAGGGTGAAAGAGAGCGAAACGAGACGAAGGAGGGTGAAAGAGAGCGAAACGAGATGAAGGAGGGTCAAAGAGATCGAAACGAGATGAAGGAGGGTGAAAGAGAGCGAAACGAGACGAAGGAGGGTGAAAGAGAGCTAAACGAGACGAAGGAGGGTCACAGAGAGCGAAACGAGACGAAAGAGGGTAAAAGAGAGCGAAACGAGATGGTGGAGGGTGAAAGAGAGCGAAACGAGATGAAGGAGGATGAAAGAGAGTGAAAGGAGTCGAAGGAGGGTGAAAGAGAGCGGAACGAGACGAAGGAGGGTGAAAGAGAACGAAACGAGACGAAGGAGGGTGATAGAGAGTGAAACGAGACGAAGGAGGGTGAAAGAGGGTGAAACGAGACGAAAGAGGGTAAACGAGAGCGAAACGAGACGGTGGAGGGTGAAAGAGAGCGAAACGAGACGAAGGAGGGTGAAAGAGATCGAAACAAGACGAAGGAGGGCGAAAGAGAGCGAAACGAGAGAAAGGAGGGTGAAAGAGAGCGAAAGGAGTCGAAGGAGGGTGAAAGAGAGCGGAACGAGACGAAGGAGGGTGAAAGAGAACGAAACGAGACGAAGGAGGGTGATAGAGAGTGAAACGTGACGAAGGAGGGTGAAAGAGGGCGAAACGAAACGAAGGCGGGTGGAACAGAGCGATACAAGACGAAGGAGGGTGAAAGAGGGCGAAACGAAACGAAGGCGGGTGGAACAGAGCGATACAAGACGAAGGAGGGTGAAAGAGAGCGAAACGAGACGAAGGAGGGCGAAAGTGAGCAAAACGAGACGAAGGAGTGGAAAACAGAGTGAAACGAGACGAAGGAGGGTGCAAGAGAGCAAAACGAGACGAAGGAGGGTCAAAGAGAGCGAAACAAGACGGTGGAGGGTGAAAGAGAGCGAAACGAGACGAAGGAGGGTGAAAGAGTGCAAAACAAGACGATGGAGGGTGAAAGAGAGCGAAACGAGAGGAAGGAGGGTGAAAGAGAGCGAAACGAGACGAAGGAGGGTGAAAGAGAGCGAAACGAGATGAAGGAGGGTGGAAGAGAGCGAAACGAGACGAAGGAGGGTGAAATAGAGAGAAACGAGACGAAGGAAAGTGAAAGAGAGCGAAACGAGACGAAGGAAGGTGAAAGAGAGCGAAACGAGACGAATGAGGGTGAAAGAGAGCGAAAGGAGTCGAAGGAGGGTGAAAGAGAGCGAAACGAGAAGAAGGAGGGTGAAAGAGAGCGAAACGAGATGAAGGAGGGTGAAAGAGAGCGAAACGAGATGAAGGAGGGTCAAAGAGAGCGAAACGAGATGAAGGAGGGTGAAAGAGAGCGAAACGAGATGAAGGAGGGTGAAAGAGAGCTAAACGAGATGAAGGAGGGTGAAAGAGAGCTAAACGAGACGAAGGAGGGTCACAGAGAGCGAAACGAGACGAAAGAGGGTAAAAGAGAGCGAAACGAGACGGTGGAGGGTGAAAGAGAGCGAAACGAGACGAAGGAGGGTGAAAGAGAGCGAAACAAGACGAAGGAGGGCGAAAGAGAGCGAAACGAGAGAAAGGAGGGTGAAAGAGAGCGAAAGGAGTCGAATGAGGGTGAAAGAGAGAGAAACGAGACGAAGGAAAGTGAAAGAGAGCGAAACGAGACGAAGGAAGGTGAAAGAGTGCGAAACGAGACGAAGGAGGGTGAAAGAGAGCGAAACGAGACGAAGGAGGGTGAAAGAGCACGAAACGAGACGAAGGAGGGTGATAGAGAGTGAAAGGAGTCGAAGGAGGGTGAAAGAGAGCGAAACGAGAAGAAGGAGGGTGAAAGAGAGCGAAACGAGACAAAGTAGGGTGAAAGAGAGCGAAACGAGATGAAGGAGGGTGAAAGAGAGCGAAACGAGATGAAGGAGGGTGAAAGAGAGTGAAAGGAGTCGAAGGAGGGTGAAAGAGAGCGAAACGAGAAGAAGGAGGGTGAAAGAGAGCGAAACGAGACGAAGGAGGGTGAAAGAGAGCGAAACGAGATGAAGGAGGGTCAAAGAGAGCGAAACGAGATGAAGGAGGGTGAAAGAGAGCGAAACGAGATGAAGGAGGGTGAAAGAGAGCTAAACGAGACGAAGGAGGGTCACAGAGAGCGAAACGAGACGAAAGAGGGTAAAAGAGAGCGAAACGAAACGAAGGTGGGTGGAACAGAGCGATACAAGACGAAGGAGGGTGAAAGAGAGCGAAACGAGACGAAGGAGGGTGAAAGAGAGCAAAACGAGACGAAGGAGTGTAAAACAGAGCGAAACGAGACGAAGGAGGGTGCAAGAGAGCTAAACGAGACGAAGGAGGGTCAAAGAGAGCGAAACAAGACGGTGGAGGGCGAAAGAGAGCGAAACGAGACGAAGGAGGGTGAAAGAGAGCAAAACGAGACGATGGAGGGTGAAAGAGAGCGAAACGAGAGGAAGGAGGGTGAAAGAGAGCGAAACGAGACGAAGGAGGGTGAAAGAGAGCGAAACGAGATGAAGGAGGGTGGAAGAGAGCGAAACGAGACGAAGGAGGGTGAAATAGAGAGAAACGAGACGAAGAAAGGTGAAAGAGAGCGAATCGAGACGAAGGAAGGTGAAAGAGAGCGAAACGAGAGAAAGAAGGGTGAAAGAGAGCAAAACGAGACGAAGGAGGGTGAAAGAGGGCGAAGCGAGACGAAGGAGCATGAAAGAGAGC
This sequence comes from Scyliorhinus torazame, assembly GCF_047496885.1. Classification (NCBI taxonomy): domain Eukaryota; kingdom Metazoa; phylum Chordata; class Chondrichthyes; order Carcharhiniformes; family Scyliorhinidae; genus Scyliorhinus; species Scyliorhinus torazame. The sequence continues at coordinate 114,608 of NW_027308109.1, forward strand.
GAAACGAGATGAAGGAGGGTAAAAGAGAGCGAAACGAGACGAAGGAAGGTGAAAGAGAGCGGGACGAGACGGTGGAGGGTGAAAGAGAGCGAAACGAGATGAAGGAGAGTGAAAGAGAGCGAAACAAGACGATGGATGTTGAAAGAGAGCGTAACGAGAGAAAGGAGGGTCAAAGAGAGCGAAACAAGACGGTGGAGGGTGAAAGAGAGCGAAACGAGACGAAGGAGGGTGAAAGAGAGCAAAACGAGACGATGGAGGGTGAAAGAGAGCGAAACGAGACGATGGAGGGTGAAAGAGAGCGAAACGAGACGAAGGAGGGTGAAAGAGAGCGAAACGAGATGAAGGAGGGTGGAAGAGAGCGAAACGCGACGAAGGAGGGTGAAATAGAGAGAAACGAGACGAAGGAAGGTGAAAGAGAGCGAAACGAGACGAAGGAAGGTGAAAGAGAGCGAAACGAGACGAAGGAGGGTGAAAGAGAGCGAAACGAGACGAAGGAGGGTGAAAGAGCACGAAACGAGACGAAGGAGGGGGATAGAGAGCGAAAGGAGTCGAAGGAGGGTGAAAGAGAGCGAAACGAGAAGAAGGAGGGTGAAAGAGAGCGAAACGAGACGAAGGAGGGTGAAAGAGAGCGAAACGAGATGAAGGAGGGTCAAAGAGAGCGAAACGAGATGAAGGAGGGTGAAAGATAGCGAAACGAGATGAAGGAGGGTGAAAGAGAGCGAAAGGAGTCGAAGGAGGGTGAAAGAGAGCGAAACGAGAAGAAGGAGGGTGAAAGAGAGCGAAACGAGACGAAGGAGGGTGAAAGAGAGCGAAACGAGATGAAGGAGGGTCAAAGAGAGCGAAACGAGATGAAGGAGGGTGAAAGAGAGCGAAACGAGATGAAGGAGGGTGAAAGAGAGCTAAAAGAGATGAAGGAGGGTGAAAGAGAGCTAAACGAGACGAAGGAGGGTCACAGAGAGCGAAACGAGACGAAAGAGGGTAAAAGAGAGCGAAACGAGACGGTGGAGGGTGAAAGAGAGCGAAACGAGACGAAGGAGGGTGAAAGAGAGCGAAACAAGACGAAGGAGGGCGAAAGAGAGCGAAACGAGAGAAAGGAGGGTGAAAGAGAGCGAAAGGAGTCGAAGGAGGGTGAAAGAGAGCAGAACGAGACGAAGGAGGGTGAAAGAGAACGAAACGAGACGAAGGAGGGTGATAGAGAGTGTAACGTGACGAAGGAGGGTGAAAGAGGGCGAAACGAAACGAAGGCGGGTGGAACAGAGCGATACAAGACGAAGGAGGGTGAAAGAGAGCGAAACGAGATGAAGGAGGGTGAAAGTGAGCAAAACGAGACGAAGGAGTGGAAAACAGAGTGAAACGAGACGAAGGAGGGTGCAAGAGAGCAAAACGAGACGATGGAGGGTCAAAGAGAGCGAAACAAGATGGTGGAGGGTGAAAGAGAGCGAAACGAGACGAAGGAGGGTGAAAGAGTGCAAAACGAGACGATGGAGGGTGAAAGAGAGCGAAACGAGAGGAAGGAGGGTGAAAGAGAGCGAAACGAGACGAAGGAGGGTGAAAGAGAGCGAAACGAGATGAAGGAGGGTGGAAGAGAGCGAAACGAGACGAAGGAGGGTGAAATAGAGAGAAACGAGACGAAGGAAAGTGAAAGAGAGCGAAACGAGACGAAGGAAGGTGAAAGAGAGCGAAACGAGATGAAGGAGGGTGAAAGAGAGCGAAACGAGGCGAAGGAGGGTGAAAGAGCACGAAACGAGACGAAGGAGGGTGATAGAGAGCGAAAGGAGTCGAAGGAGGGTGAAAGAGAGCGAAACGAGAAGAAGGAGGGTGAAAGAGAGCGAAACGAGACGAAGGAGGGTGAAAGAGAGTGAAACGAGACGAAGGAGGGTGAAAGAGAGCGAAACGAGAGGAAGGAGGGTGAAAGAGAGCGAAACGAGACGAAGGAGGGTGAAAGAGAGCGAAACGAGATGAAGGAGGGTGGAAGAGAGCGAAACGAGACGAAGGAGGGTGAAATAGAGAGAAACGAGACGAAGGAAAGTGAAAGAGAGCGAAACGAGACGAAGGAAGGTGAAAGAGAGCGAAACGAGATGAAGGAGGGTGAAAGAGAGCGAAACGAGGCGAAGGAGGGTGAAAGAGCACGAAACGAGACGAAGGAGGGTGATAGAGAGCGAAAGGAGTCGAAGGAGGGTGAAAGAGAGCGAAACGAGAAGAAGGAGGGTGAAAGAGAGCGAAACAAGACGAAGGAGGGTGAAAGAGAGCGAAACGAGATGAAGGACGGTGAAAGAGAGCGAAACGAGATGAAGGAGGGTGAAAGAGAGCGAAAGGAGTCGAAGGAGGGTGAAAGAGAGCGAAACGAGAAGAAGGAGGGTGAAAGAGAGCGAAACGAGACGAAGGAGGGTGAAAGAGAGCGAAACGAGATGAAGGAGGGTCAAAGAGAGCGAAACGAGATGAAGGAGGGTGAAAGAGAGCGAAACGAGATGAAGGAGGGTGAAAGAGAGCTAAACGAGACGAAGGAGGGTCACAGAGAGCGAAACGAGACGAAAGAGGGTAAAAGAGAGCGAAACGAGACGGTGGAGGGTGAAAGAGAGCGAAACGAGATGAAGGAGGATGAAAGAGAGTGAAAGGAGTCGAAGGAGGGTGAAAGAGAGCGGAACGAGACGAAGGAGGGTGAAAGAGAACGAAACGAGACGAAGGAGGGTGATAGAGAGTGAAACGAGACGAAGGAGGGTGAAAGAGGGCGAAACAAAACGAAGGTGGGTGGAACAGAGCGATACAAGACGAAGGAGGGTGAAAGAGAGCGAAACGAGACGATGGAGGGTGAAAGAGAGCGAAACGAGAGGAAGGAGGCTGAAAGAGAGCGAAACGAGACGGTGGAGGGTGAAAGAGAGCGAAACGAGACGAAGGAGGGTGAAAGAGAACGAAACGAGACGAAGGAGGGTGATAGAGAGTGAAACGAGACGAAGGAGGGTGAAAGAGGGCGAAACGAAACGAAGGAGTGTAAAACAGAGCAAAACGAGACGAAGGAGGGTGCAAGAGAGCAAAATGAGACGAAGGAGGGTGAAAGAGGGCGAAGCGAGACGAAGGAGCATGAAAGAGAGCGAAACGAGATGAAGGAGGGTAAAAGAGAGCGAAACGAGACGAAGGAAGGTGAAAGAGAGCGGGACGAGACGGTGGAGGGTGAAAGAGAGCGAAACGAGACGAAGGAGAGTGAAAGAGAGCGAAACAAGACGATGGATGTTGAAAGAGAGCGAAACGAGAGGAAGGAGGGTCAAAGAGAGCGAAACAAGACGGTGGAGGGTGAAAGAGAGCGAAACGAGACGAAGGAGGGTGAAAGAGAGCAAAACGAGACGATGGAGGGTGAAAGAGAGCGAAACGAGAGGAAGGAGGGTGAAAGAGAGCGAAACGAGACGAAGGAGGGTGAAAGAGAGCGAAACGAGATGAAGGAGGGTGGAAGAGAGCGAAACGAGACGAAGAAGGGTGAAATAGAGAGAAACGAGACGAAGGAAGGTGAAAGAGAGCGAAACGAGACGAAGGAAGGTGAAAGAGAGCAAAACGAGACGAAGGAGGGTGAAAGAGAGCGAAACGAGACGAAGGAGGGTGAAAGAGCACGAAACGAGACGAAGGAGGGGGATAGAGAGCGAAAGGAGTCGAAGGAGGGTGAAAGAGAGCGAAACGAGAAGAAGGAGGGTGAAAGAGAGCGAAACGAGACGAAGGAGGGTGAAAGAGAGCGAAAGGAGTCGAAGGAGGGTGAAAGAGAGCGAAACGAGAAGAAGGAGGGTGAAAGAGAGCGAAACGAGACGAAGGAGGGTGAAAGAGAGCGAAACGAGATGAAGGAGGGTCAAAGAGAGCGAAACGAGATGAAGGAGGGTGAAAGAGAGCGAAACGAGATGAAGGAGGGTGAAAGAGAGCTAAACGAGATGAAGGAGGGTGAAAGAGAGCTAAACGAGACGAAGGAGGGTCACAGAGAGCGAAACGAGACGAAAGAGGGTAAAAGAGAGCGAAACGAGACGGTGGAGGGTGAAAGAGAGCGAAACGAGACGAAGGAGGGTGAAAGAGAGCGAAACGAGACGAAGGAGGGTGAAAGTGAGCAAAACGAGACGAAGGAGTGGAAAACAGAGTGAAACGAGACGAAGTAGGGTGCAAGAGAGCAAAACGAGACGATGGAGGGTCAAAGAGAGCGAAACTAGACGGTGGAGGGTGAAAGAGAGAGAAACGAGACGAAGGAGGGTGAAAGAGTGCAAAACGAGACGATGGAGGGTGAAAGAGAGCGAAACGAGAGGAAGGAGGGTGAAAGAGAGCGAAACGAGACGAAGGAGGGTGAAAGAGAGCGAAACGAGATGAAGGAGGGTGGAAGAGAGCGAAACGAGACGAAGGAGGGTGAAATAGAGAGAAACGAGACGAAGGAAAGTGAAAGAGAGCGAAACGAGACGAAGGAAGGTGAAAGAGAGCGAAACGAGACGAAGGAGGGTGAAAGAGAGCGAAACGAGGCGAAGGAGGGTGAAAGAGCACGAAACGAGACGAAGGAGGGTGATAGAGAGCGAAAGGAGTCGAAGGAGGGTGAAAGAGAGCGAAACGAGAAGAAGGAGGGTGAAAGAGAGCGAAACGAGACGAAGGAGGGTGAAAGAGAGCGAAACGAGATGAAGGAGGGTGAAAGAGAGCGAAACGAGATGAAGGAGGGTGAAAGAGAGCGAAAGGAGTCGAAGGAGGGTGAAAGAGAGCTAAACGAGAAGAAGGAGGGTGAAAGAGAGCGAAACGAGACGAAGGAGGGTGAAAGAGAGCGAAACGAGATGAAGGAGGGTCAAAGAGAGCGAAACGAGATGAAGGAGGGTGAAAGAGAGCGAAACGAGATGAAGGAGGGTGAAAGAGAGCTAAACGAGACGAAGGAGGGTCACAGAGAGCGAAACGAGACGAAAGAGGGTAAAAGAGAGCGAAACGAGACGGTGGAGGGTGAAAGAGAGCGAAACGAGATGAAGGAGGATGAAAGAGAGTGAAACGAGTCGAAGGAGGGTGAAAGAGAGCGGAACGAGACGAAGGAGGGTGAAAGAGAGCAAAACGAGACGATGGAGGGTGAAAGAGAGCGAAACGAGAGGAAGGAGGGTGAAAGAGAGCGAAACGAGACGAAGGAGGGTGAAAGAGAGCGAAACGAGATGAAGGAGGGTGGAAGAGAGCGAAACGAGACGAAGAAGGGTGAAATAGAGAGAAACGAGACGAAGGAAGGTGAAAGAGAGCGAAACGAGACGAAGGAAGGTGAAAGAGAGCAAAACGAGACGAAGGAGGGTGAAAGAGAGCGAAACGAGACGAAGGAGGGTGAAAGAGCACGAAACGAGACGAAGGAGGGGGATAGAGAGCGAAAGGAGTCGAAGGAGGGTGAAAGAGAGCGAAACGAGAAGAAGGAGGGTGAAAGAGAGCGAAACGAGACGAAGGAGGGTGAAAGAGAGCGAAAGGAGTCGAAGGAGGGTGAAAGAGAGCGAAACGAGAAGAAGGAGGGTGAAAGAGAGCGAAACGAGACGAAGGAGGGTGAAAGAGAGCGAAACGAGATGAAGGAGGGTCAAAGAGAGCGAAACGAGATGAAGGAGGGTGAAAGAGAGCGAAACGAGATGAAGGAGGGTGAAAGAGAGCTAAACGAGATGAAGGAGGGTGAAAGAGAGCTAAACGAGACGAAGGAGGGTCACAGAGAGCGAAACGAGACGAAAGAGGGTAAAAGAGAGCGAAACGAGACGGTGGAGGGTGAAAGAGAGCGAAACGAGACGAAGGAGGGTGAAAGAGAGCGAAACGAGACGAAGGAGGGTGAAAGTGAGCAAAACGAGACGAAGGAGTGGAAAACAGAGTGAAACGAGACGAAGTAGGGTGCAAGAGAGCAAAACGAGACGATGGAGGGTCAAAGAGAGCGAAACTAGACGGTGGAGGGTGAAAGAGAGAGAAACGAGACGAAGGAGGGTGAAAGAGTGCAAAACGAGACGATGGAGGGTGAAAGAGAGCGAAACGAGAGGAAGGAGGGTGAAAGAGAGCGAAACGAGACGAAGGAGGGTGAAAGAGAGCGAAACGAGATGAAGGAGGGTGGAAGAGAGCGAAACGAGACGAAGGAGGGTGAAATAGAGAGAAACGAGACGAAGGAAAGTGAAAGAGAGCGAAACGAGACGAAGGAAGGTGAAAGAGAGCGAAACGAGACAAAGGAGGGTGAAAGAGAGCGAAACGAGGCGAAGGAGGGTGAAAGAGCACGAAACGAGACGAAGGAGGGTGATAGAGAGCGAAAGGAGTCGAAGGAGGGTGAAAGAGAGCGAAACGAGAAGAAGGAGGGTGAAAGAGAGCGAAACGAGACGAAGGAGGGTGAAAGAGAGCGAAACGAGATGAAGGAGGGTGAAAGAGAGCGAAACGAGATGAAGGAGGGTGAAAGAGAGCGAAAGGAGTCGAAGGAGGGTGAAAGAGAGCGAAACGAGAAGAAGGAGGGTGAAAGAGAGCGAAACGAGACGAAGGAGGGTGAAAGAGAGCGAAACGAGATGAAGGAGGGTCAAAGAGAGCGAAACGAGATGAAGGAGGGTGAAAGAGAGCGAAACGAGATGAAGGAGGGTGAAAGAGAGCTAAACGAGACGAAGGAGGGTCACAGAGAGCGAAACGAGACGAAAGAGGGTAAAAGAGAGCGAAACGAGACGGTGGAGGGTGAAAGAGAGCGAAACGAGATGAAGGAGGATGAAAGAGAGTGAAACGAGTCGAAGGAGGGTGAAAGAGAGCGGAACGAGACGAAGGAGGGTGAAAGAGAACGAAACGAGACGAAGGAGGGTGATAGAGAGTGAAACGAGACGAAGGAGGGTGAAAGAGGGCGAAACGAAACGAAGGTGGGTGGAACAGAGCGATACAAGACGAAGGAGGGTGAAAGAGAGCGAAACGAGACGAAGAAGGGTGAAAGAGAGCAAAACGAGACGAAGGAGTGTAAAACAGAGCGAAACGAGACGAAGGAGGGCGAAAGAGAGCGAAACGAGACGAAGGAGGGTGAAAGAGAGCAAAACGAGACGATGGAGGGTGAAAGAGAGCGAAACGAGAGGAAGGAGGGTGAAAGAGAGCGAAACGAGACGAAGGAGGGTGAAAGAGAGCAAAACGAGATGAAGGAGGGTGGAAGAGAGCGAAACGAGACGAAGGAGGGTGAAATAGAGAGAAACGAGACGAAGGAAGGTGAAAGAGAGCGAAACGAGACGAAGGAAGGTGAAAGAGAGCGAAACGAGAGAAAGAAGGGTGAAAGAGAGCAAAACGAGACGAAGGAGGGTGTAAGAGGGCGAAGCGAGACGAAGGAGCATGAAAGAGAGCGAAACGAGATGAAGGAGGGTAAAAGAGAGCGAAACGAGACGAAGGAAGGTGAAAGAGAGCGGGACGAGACGGTGGAGGGTGAAAGAGAGCGAAACGAGACGAAGGAGAGTGAAAGAGAGTGAAACAAGACGATGGATGTTGAAAGAGAGCGAAACGAGAGGAAGGAGGGTCAAAGAGAGCGAAACGAGACGAAAGAGGGTAAAAGAGAGCGAAACGAGACGGTGGAGGGTGAAAGAGAGCGAAACGAGACGAAGGAGAGTGAAACAGAGCGAAACAAGACGATGGATGGTGAAAGAGAGCGAAACGAGAGGAAGGAGGGTGAAAGAGAGCGAAACAAGACGATGGTGGGTGAAAGAGAGCGAAACGAGAGGAAGGAGGGTGAAAGACAGCGAAACGAGACAAAGGAGGGTGAAAGAGAGCGAAATGAGACGAAGGAGGGTGAAAGAGAGCGAAACGAGACGAAGGAGGGTGAAAGAGAGCGAAACGAGACGAAGAAAGGTGAAAGAGAGCGAAACGAGACTTGGAGGGTGAAAGAGAGCGAAAGGAGATGAAGGAGGGTGAAAGAGAGCAAAAGGAGTCGAAGGAGGGTGAAAGAGAGTGAAACAAGATGAAAGAAAGGTGAAAGAGAGCAAAACAAGACGAAGGAGGGTGAAAGAGGGCGAAGCGAGACGAAGAAGCATGAAAGAGAGCGAAACGAGATGAAGGAGGGTAAAAGAGAGCGAAACGAGACGAAAGAGTGTAAAAGAGAGTGAAACGAGACGAAGGAGGGTGAAAGAGAGTGAAACGAGACGAAGGAGGGTAAAAGAGAGCGGAACGAGACGAAGGAGGGTGAAAGGGAGCGAAACGAGAAGAAGGAGGGTGAAAGAGATCGAAACGAGACGAAGGAGGGTGAAAGAGAGCGAAGCGAGATGAAGGAGGGTGGAAGAGAGCGAAACGAAACGAAGGAGGGTGAAAGAGAGAGAAACGAGACGAAGGAAGGTGAAAGAGAGCGAAACGAGACGAAGGAAGGTGAAAGAGAGCGAAACAAGACAAAGGAGGTTGAAAGGGAGCGAAACGAAATGAAGGAGGGTGGAAGAGAGCGAAACGAGACGACGGAGGGTGAAAGAGAGCGAAAGGAGTCGAAGGAGGGTGAAAGAGACTGGAACGAGACGAAGGAGGTTGAAGGAGACCGAAACGAGAAGAAGGAGGTTGAAAGAGAGCGAAACGAGACGAAGGAGGGTGAAAGAGAGCGAAACGAGAAGAAGGAGGGTGAAAGAGAGCGAAACGAGACGAAGGAGGGTGAAAGAGAGCGAAACGAGATGAAGGAGGGTCAAAGAGAGCGAAACGAGATGAAGGAGGGTGAAAGAGAGCGAAACGAGATGAAGGAGGGTGAAAGAGAGCTAAACGAGACGAAGGAGGGTGAAAGAGAGCGAAACAAGACGAAGGAGGGTGAAAGAAAGCGAAACGAGAGGAAGGAGGGTGAAAGAGATCGAAACGAGATGAAGGAGGGTGAAAGAGAGCGAAACGAGACGAAGGAGGGTGAAAGAGAGCAAAACGAGATGAAGGAGGGTGAAAGAGAGCGAAAGGAGTCGAAGGAGGGTGATAGAGAGTGAAACGAGATGAAGGAGGGTGAAAGAGGGCGAAACGAAACGAAGGCGGGTGGAACAGAGCGATACAAGACGAAGGAGGGTGAAAGAGAGCGAAACGAGACGAAGGAGGGTGAAAGAGAGCGAAACGAGACGAAGGAGGGTGAAAGAGAGCGAAACGAGAAGAAGGAGGGTGAAAGAGAGCGAAACGAGACGAAGGAGGGTGAAAGAGAGCGAAACGAGATGAAGGAGGGTCACAGAGAGCGAAACGAGACGAAAGAGGGTAAAAGAGAGCGAAACGAGACGGTGGAGGGTGAAAGAGAGCGAAACGAGACGAAGGAGGGTGAAAGAGAGCGAAACAAGACGAAGGAGGGTGAAAGAAAGCGAAACGAGAGGAAGGAGGGTGAAAGAGATCGAAACGAGATGAAGGAGGGTGAAAGAGAGCGAAACGAGACGAAGGAGGGTGAAAGAGAGCGAAACGAGATGAAGGAGGGTGAAAGAGAGCGAAAGGAGTCGAAGGAGGGTGATAGAGAGTGAAACGAGACGAAGGAGGGTGAAAGAGGGCGAAACGAAACGAAGGCGGGTGGAACAGAGCGATACAAGACGAAGGAGGGTGAAAGAGAGCGAAACGAGACGAAGCAGGGTGAAAGTGAGCAAAACGAGACGAAGGAGTGGAAAACAGAGCGAAACGAGACGAAGGAGGGTGCAAGAGAGCTAAACGAGACGAAGGAGGGTCAAAGAGAGCGAAACAAGACGGTGGAGGGTGAAAGAGAGCGAATCGAGACGAAGGAGGGTGAAAGAGAGCAAAACGAGACGATGGAGGGTGAAAGAGAGCGAAACGAGAGGAAGGAGGGTGAAAGAGAGCGAAACGAGACGAAGGAGGGTGAAAGAGAGCGAAACGAGATGAAGGAGGGTGGAAGAGAGCGAAACGAGACGAAGGAGGGTGAAATAGAGAGAAACGAGACGAAGGAAGGTGAAAGAGAGCGAAACGAGACGAAGGAGGGTGAAAGAGAGCAAAACGAGACGAAGGAGGGTGAAAGAGAGCAAAACGAGATGAAGGAGGGTCAAAGAGAGCGAAACGAGATGAAGGAGGGTGAAAGAGAGCGAAACGAGATGAAGGAGGGTGAAAGAGAGCTAAACGAGATGAAGGAGGGTGAAAGAGAGCTAAACGAGACGAAGGAGGGTCACAGAGAGCGAAACGAGACGAAAGAGGGTAAAAGAGAGCGAAACGAGACGGTGGAGGGTGAAAGAGAGCGAAATGAGATGAAGGAGGGTGAAAGAGAGCGAAACGAGACGAAGGAGGGTGAAAGAGAGCGAAACGAGATGAAGGAGGGTGGAAGAGAGCGAAACGAGACGAAGGAGGGTGAAATAGAGAGAAACGAGACAAAGGAAAGTGAAAGAGAGCGAAACGAGACGAAGGAAGGTGAAAGAGAGCGAAACGAGACGAAGGAGGGTGAAAGAGAGCGAAACGAGGCGAAGGAGGGTGAAAGAGCACGAAACGAGACGAAGGAGGGTGATAGAGAGCGAAAGGAGTCGAAGGAGGGTGAAAGAGAGCGAAACGAGAAGAAGGAGGGTGAAAGAGAGCGAAACGAGACGAAGGAGGGTGAAAGAGAGCGAAACGAGACGAAGGAGGGTGAAAGAGAGCGAAACGAGATGAAGGAGGGTGAAAGAGAGCGAAAGGAGACGAAGGAGGGTGAAAGAGAGCGAAACGAGAAGAAGGAGGGTGAAAGAGAGCGAAACGAGACGAAGGAGGGTGAAAGAGAGCGAAACGAGATGAAGGAGGGTCAAAGAGAGCGAAACGAGATGAAGGAGGGTGAAAGAGAGCGAAACGAGATGAAGGAGGGTGAAAGAGAGCTAAACGAGACGAAGGAGGGTCACAGAGAGCGAAACGAGACGAAAGAGGGTAAAAGAGAGCGAAACGAGACGGTGGAGGGTGAAAGAGAGCGAAACGAGATGAAAGAGGATGAAAGAGAGTGAAAGGAGTCGAAGGAGGGTGAAAGAGAGCGGAACGAGATGAAGGAGGGTGAAAGAGAACGAAACGAGACGAAGGAGGGTGATAGAGAGTGAAACGAGACGAAGGAGGGTGAAAGAGGGCGAAACGAAACGAAGGTGGGTGGAACAGAGCGATACAAGACGAAGGAGGGTGAAAGAGAGCGAAACGAGACGAAGGAGGGTGAAAGAGAGCAAAACGAGACGAAGGAGTGTAAAACAGAGCGAAACGAGACGAAGGAGGGCGAAAGAGAGCGAAACGAGACGAAGGAGGGTGAAAGAGAGCAAAACGAGACGATGGAGGGTGAAAGAGAGCGAAACGAGAGGAAGGAGGGTGAAAGAGAGCGAAACGAGACGAAGGAGGGTGAAAGAGAGCAAAACGAGATGAAGGAGGGTGGAAGAGAGCGAAACGAGACGAAGGAGGGTGAAATAGAGAGAAACGAGACGAAGGAAGGTGAAAGAGAGCGAAACGAGACGAAGGAAGGTGAAAGAGAGCGAAACGAGAGAAAGAAGGGTGAAAGAGAGCAAAACGAGACGAAGGAGGGTGTAAGAGGGCGAAGCGAGACGAAGGAGCATGAAAGAGAGCGAAACGAGATGAAGGAGGGTAAAAGAGAGCGAAACGAGACGAAGGAAGGTGAAAGAGAGCGGGACGAGACGGTGGAGGGTGAAAGAGAGCGAAACGAGACGAAGGAGAGTGAAAGAGAGTGAAACAAGACGATGGATGTTGAAAGAGAGCGAAACGAGAGGAAGGAGGGTCAAAGAGAGCGAAACGAGACGAAAGAGGGTAAAAGAGAGCGAAACGAGACGGTGGAGGGTGAAATAGAGCGAAACGAGACGAAGGAGGGTGAAAGAGAGCAAAACGAGACGAAGGAGTGTAAAACAGAGCGAAACGAGACGAAGGAGGGCGAAAGAGAGCGAAACGAGACGAAGGAGGGTGAAAGAGAGCAAAACGAGACGATGGAGGGTGAAAGAGAGCGAAACGAGAGGAAGGAGGGTGAAAGAGAGCGAAACGAGACGAAGGAGGGTGAAAGAGAGCAAAACGAGATGAAGGAGGGTGGAAGAGAGCGAAACGAGACGAAGGAGGGTGAAATAGAGAGAAACGAGACGAAGGAAGGTGAAAGAGAGCGAAACGAGACGAAGGAAGGTGAAAGAGAGCGAAACGAGAGAAAGAAGGGTGAAAGAGAGCAAAACGAGACGAAGGAGGGTGTAAGAGGGCGAAGCGAGACGAAGGAGCATGAAAGAGAGCGAAACGAGATGAAGGAGGGTAAAAGAGAGCGAAACGAGACGAAGGAAGGTGAAAGAGAGCGGGACGAGACGGTGGAGGGTGAAAGAGAGCGAAACGAGACGAAGGAGAGTGAAAGAGAGTGAAACAAGACGATGGATGTTGAAAGAGAGCGAAACGAGAGGAAGGAGGGTCAAAGAGAGCGAAACGAGACGAAAGAGGGTAAAAGAGAGCGAAACGAGACGGTGGAGGGTGAAAGAGAGCGAAACGAGACGAAGGAGAGTGAAAGAGAGCGAAACAAGACGATGGATGGTGAAAGAGAGCGAAACGAGAGGAAGGAGGGTGAAAGAGAGCGAAACAAGGCGATGGTGGGTGAAAGAGAGCGAAACGAGAGGAAGGAGGGTGAAAGACAGCGAAACGAGACAAAGGAGGGTGAAAGAGAGCGAAATGAGACGAAGGAGGGTGAAAGAGAGCGAAACGAGACGAAGGAGGGTGAAAGAGAGCGAAACGAGACGAAGAAAGGTGAAAGAGAGCGAAACGAGACTTGGAGGGTGAAAGAGAGCGAAAGGAGATGAAGGAGGGTGAAAGAGAGCAAAAGGAGTCGAAGGAGGGTGAAAGAGAGTGAAACAAGATGAAAGAAAGGTGAAAGAGAGCAAAACAAGACGAAGGAGGGTGAAAGAGGGCGAAGCGAGACGAAGAAGCATGAAAGAGAGCGAAACGAGATGAAGGAGGGTAAAAGAGAGCGAAACGAGACGAAAGAGTGTAAAAGAGAGTGAAACGAGACGAAGGAGGGTGAAAGAGAGTGAAACGAGACGAAGGAGGGTAAAAGAGAGCGGAACGAGACGAAGGAGGGTGAAAGGGAGCGAAACGAGAAGAAGGAGGGTGAAAGAGATCGAAACGAGACGAAGGAGGGTGAAAGAGAGCGAAACGAGATGAAGGAGGGTGGAAGAGAGCGAAACGAAACGAAGGAGGGTGAAAGAGAGAGAAACGAGACGAAGGAAGGTGAAAGAGAGCGAAACGAGACGAAGGAAGGTGAAAGAGAGCGAAACGAGACAAAGGAGGTTGAAAGGGAGCGAAACGAAATGAAGGAGGGTGGAAGAGAGCGAAACGAGACGACGGAGGGTGAAAGAGAGCGAAAGGAGTCGAAGGAGGGTGAAAGAGACTGGAACGAGACGAAGGAGGTTGAAGGAGACCGAAACGAGACGAAGGAGGTTGAAAGAGAGCGAAACGAGACGAAGGAGGGTGAAAGAGAGCGAAACGAGAAGGAGGAGGGTGAAAGAGAGCGAAACGAGACGAAGGAGGGTGAAAGAGAGCGAAACGAGATGAAGGAGGGTCAAAGAGAGCGAAACGAGATGAAGGAGGGTGAAAGAGAGCGAAACGAGATGAAGGAGGGTGAAAGAGAGCTAAACGAGACGAAGGAGGGTGAAAGAGAGCGAAACAAGACGAAGGAGGGTGAAAGAAAGCGAAACGAGAGGAAGGAGGGTGAAAGAGATCGAAACGAGATGAAGGAGGGTGAAAGAGAGCGAAACGAGACGAAGGAGGGTGAAAGAGAGCGAAACGAGATGAAGGAGGGTGAAAGAGAGCGAAAGGAGTCGAAGGAGAGTGATAGAGAGTGAAACGAGACGAAGGAGGGTGAAAGAGGGCGAAACGAAACGAAGGCGGGTGGAACAGAGCGATACAAGACGAAGGAGGGTGAAAGAGAGCGAAACGAGACGAAGGAGGGTGAAAGAGAGCGAAACGAGACGAAGGAGGGTGAAAGAGAGCGAAACGAGAAGAAGGAGGGTGAAAGAGAGCGAAACGAGACGAAGGAGGGTGAAAGAGAGCGAAACGAGATGAAGGAGGGTCACAGAGAGCGAAACGAGACGAAAGAGGGTAAAAGAGAGCGAAACGAGACGGTGGAGGGTGAAAGAGAGCGAAACGAGACGAAGGAGGGTGAAAGAGAGCGAAACAAGACGAAGGAGGGTGAAAGAAAGCGAAACGAGAGGAAGGAGGGTGAAAGAGATCGAAACGAGATGAAGGAGGGTGAAAGAGAGCGAAACGAGACGAAGGAGGGTGAAAGAGAGCGAAACGAGATGAAGGAGGGTGAAAGAGAGCGAAAGGAGTTGAAGGAGGGTGATAGAGAGTGAAACGAGACGAAGGAGGGTGAACGAGGGCGAAACGAAACGAAGGCGGGTGGAACAGAGCGATACAAGACGAAGGAGGGTGAAAGAGAGCGAAACGAGACGAAGCAGGGTGAAAGTGACCAAAACGAGACGAAGGAGTGGAAAACAGAGCGAAACGAGACGAAGGAGGGTGCAAGAGAGCTAAACGAGACGAAGGAGGGTCAAAGAGAGCGAAACAAGACGGTGGAGGGTGAAAGAGAGCGAATCGAGACGAAGGAGGGTGAAAGAGAGCAAAACGAGACGATGGAGGGTGAAAGAGAGCGAAACGAGAGGAAGGAGGGTGAAAGAGAGCGAAACGAGACGAAGGAGGGTGAAAGAGAGCGAAAGGAGATGAAGGAGGGTGGAAGAGAGCGAAACGAGACGAAGGAGGGTGAAATAGAGAGAAACGAGACGAAGGAAGGTGAAAGAGAGCGAAACGAGACGAAGGAGGGTGAAAGAGAGCAAAACGAGACGAAGGAGGGTGAAAGAGAGCAAAACGAGATGAAGGAGGGTCAAAGAGAGCGAAACGAGATGAAGGAGGGTGAAAGAGAGCGAAACGAGATGAAGGAGGGTGAAAGAGAGCTAAACGAGATGAAGGAGGGTGAAAGAGAGCTAAACGAGACGAAGGAGGGTCACAGAGAGCGAAACGAGACGAAAGAGGGTAAAAGAGAGCGAAACGAGACGGTGGAGGGTGAAAGAGAGCGAAACGAGACGAAGGAGGGTGAAAGAGAGCGAAACAAGACGAAGGAGGGTGAAAGAGAGCGAAACGAGAGGAAGGAGGGTGAAAGCGAGCGAAAGGAGTCGAAGGAGGGTGAAAGAGAGCGGAACGAGACGAAGGAGGGTGAAAGAGAACGAAACGAGACGAAGGAAGGTGATAGAGAGTGAAACGTGACGAAGGAGGGTGAAAGAGGGCGAAACGAAACGAAGGCGGGTGGAACAGAGCGATACAAGACGAAGGAGGGTGAAAGACAGCGAAACGAAACGAAGGAGGGTGAAAGTGAGCAAAACGAGACGAAGGAGTGGAAAACAGAGCGAAACGAGACGAAGGAGAGTGCAAGAGAGCTAAATGAGACGAAGGAGGGTGAAAGAGAGCGAAACAAGACGGTGGAGGGTGAAAGAGAGCGAAACGAGACGAAGGAGGGTGAAAGAGAGCAAAACGAGACGATGGAGGGTGAAAGAGAGCGAAACGAGAGGAAGGAGAGTGAAAGAGAGCGAAACGAGACGTAGGAGGGTGAAAGAGAGCGAAACGAGATGAAGGAGGGTGGAAGAGAGCGAAACGAGACGAAGGAGGGTGAAATAGAGAGAAACGAGACGAAGGAGGGTGAAAGAGAGCGAAACGAGACGAAGGAGGGTGAAACAGCACGAAACGAGACGAAGGAGGGTGATAGAGAGCGAAAGGAGTCGAAGGAGGCTGAAAGAGAGCGAAACGAGAAGAAGGAGGGTGAAAGAGAGCGAAACGAGACGAAGGAGGGTGAAAGAGAGCGAAACGAGATGAAGGAGGGTCAAAGAGAGCGAAACGAGATGAAGGAGGGTGAAAGAGAGCGAAACGAGATGAAGGAGGGTGAAAGAGAGCGAAAGGAGTCGAAGGAGGGTGAAAGAGAGCGAAACGAGAAGAAGGAGGGTGAAAGGGAGCGAAACGAGACGAAGGAGGGTGAAAGAGAGCTAAACGAGATGAAGGAGGGTCAAAGAGAGCGAAACGAGATGAAGGAGGGTGAAAGAGAGCGAAACGAGATGAAGGAGGGTGAAAGAGAGCTAAACGAGACGAAGGAGGGTCACAGAGAGCGAAGCGAGACGAAAGAGGGTAAAAGAGAGCGAAACGATACGGTGGAGGGTGAAAGAGAGCGAAACGAGATGAAGGAGGATGAAAGAGAGTGAAAGGAGTCGAAGGAGGGTGAAAGAGAGCGGAACGAGACGAAGGAGGGTGAAAGAGAATGAAACGAGATGAAGGAGGGTGATAGAGAGTGAAACGAGACGAAGGAGGGTGAAAGAGGGCGAAACGAAACGAAGGCGGGTGGAACAGAGCGATACAAGACGAAGGAGGGTGAAAGAGAGCGAAACGAGAGGAAGGAGGGTGAAAGAGAGCGAAACGAGACGAATGAGGGTGAAAGAGAGCGAAACGAGATGAAGGAGGGTGGAAGAGAGCGAAACGAGACGAAGGAGGGTGAAATAGAGAGAAACGAGACGAAGGAAGGTGAAAGAGAGCGAAACGAGACGAAGGAAGGTGAAAGAGAGCGAAACGAGAGAAAGAAGGGTGAAAGAGAGCAAAACGAGACGAAGGAGGGTGAAAGAGGGCGAAGCGAGATGAAGGAGCATGAAAGAGAGCGAAACGAGATGAAGGAGGGTAAAAGAGAGCGAAACGAGACGAAGGAGGGTGAAAGAGAGCGGGACGAGACGGTGGACGGTGAAAGAGAGCGAAACAAGAAGAAGGAGAGTGAAAGAGAGTGAAACAAGACGATGGATGTTGAAAGAGAGCGAATCGAGAGGAAGGAGGGTGAAAGAGAGCGAACGAGACGAAGGATGGTCAAAGAGAGCGAAACGAGATGAAAGAGGGTAAAAGAGAGCGAAACGAGACGGTGGAGGGTGAAAGAGAGCGAAACGAGACGAAGGAGAGTGAAAGAGAGCGAAACAAGACGATGGATGGTGAAAGAGAGCGAAACGAGAGGAAGGAGGGTGAAAGACAGCGAAACGAGACAAAGGAGGGTGAAAGAGAGCGAAATGAGACGAAGGAGGGTGAAAGAGAGCGAAACGATACGAAGGAGGGTGAAAGAGAGCGAAACGAGACGAAGAAAGGTGAAAGAGAGCCAAACGAGACTTGGAGGGTGAAAGAGAGCGAAAGGAGGTGAAGGAGGGTGAAAGAGAGCAAAAGGAGACGAAGGAGGGTGAAAGAGGGCGAAGCGAGACGAAGGAGCATGAAAGAGAGCGAAACGAGATGAAGGAGGGTAAAAGAGAGCGAAACGAGACGAAAGAGTGTAAAAGAGAGCGAAACGAGACGAAGGAGGGTGAAAGAGAGTGAAACGAGACGAAGGAGGGTAAAAGAGAGCGGAACGAGACGAAGGAGGGTGAAAGAGAGCGAAACGAGAAGAAGGAGGGTGAAAGAGATCGAAACGAGACGAAGGAGGGTGAAAGAGAGCGAAACGAGATGAAGGAGGGTGGAAGAGAGGGAAGCGAAACGAAGGAGGGTGAAAGAGAGAGAAACGAGACGAAGGAAGGTGAAAGAGAGCGAAACGAGACGAAGGAAGGTGAAAGAGAGCGAAACGAGACAAAGGAGGTTGAAAGGGAGCGAAACGAAATGAAGGAGGGTGGAAGAGAGCGAAACGAGACGACGGAGGGTGAAAGAGAGCAAAAGGAGTCGAAGGAGGGTGAAAGAGACTGGAACGAGACGAAAGAGGTTGAAGGACCCCGAAACGAGACGAAGGAGGTTGAAAGAGAGCGAAACGAGACGAAGGAGGGTGAAAGAGAGCGAAACGAGAAGAAGGAGGGTGAAAGAGAGCGAAACGAGACGAAGGAGAGCGAAAGAGAGCGAAACGAGATGAAGGAGGGTGATAGAGAGTGAAACGAGACGAAGGAGGGTGAAAGAGGGCGTAACGAAACGAAGGCGGGTGGAACAGAGCGATACAAGACGAAGGAGGGTGAAAGAGAGCGAAACGAGACGAAGGAGGGTGAAAGTGAGCAAAACGAGACGAAGGAGTGTAAAACAGAGCGAAACGAGACGAAGGAGGGTGCAAGAGAGCTAAACGAGACGAAGGAGGGTCAAAGAGAGCGAAACAAGACGGTGGAGGGTGAAAGACAGCGAAACGAGACGAAGGAGGGTGAAAGAGAGCAAAACGAGACGATGGAGGGTGAAAGAGAGCG
This sequence comes from Scyliorhinus torazame, assembly GCF_047496885.1. Classification (NCBI taxonomy): domain Eukaryota; kingdom Metazoa; phylum Chordata; class Chondrichthyes; order Carcharhiniformes; family Scyliorhinidae; genus Scyliorhinus; species Scyliorhinus torazame. The sequence goes on from NW_027308109.1 coordinate 132,667, forward strand.
AAACGAGAGGAAGGAGGGTGAAAGAGAGCGGAACGAGACGAAGGAGGGTGAAAGAGAACGAAACGAGACGAAGGAGGGTGATAGAGAGTGAAACGAGACGAAGGAGTGTGAAAGAGGGCGAAACGAAACGAAGGCGGGTGGAACAGAGCGATACAAGACGAAGGAGGGTGAAAGAGAGCGAAACGAGACGAAGGAGGGTGAAAGTGAGCAAAACGAGACGAAGGAGTGTAAAACAGAGCGAAACGAGACGAAGGAGGGTGCAAGAGAGCTAAACGAGATGAAGGAGGGTCAAAGAGAGCGAAACAAGACGGTGGAGGGTGAAAGAGAGCGAAACGAGACGAAGGAGGGTGAAAGAGAGCAAAACGAGACGATGGAGGGTGAAAGAGAGCGAAACGAGAGGAAGGAGGGTGAAAGAGAGCGAAACGAGACGAAGGAGGGTGAAAGAGAGCGAAACGAGATGAAGGAGGGTGGAAGAGAGCGAAACGAGACGAAGGAGGGTGAAATAGAGAGAAACGAGACGAAGGAAGGTGAAAGAGAGCGAAACGAGATGAAGGAAGGTGAAAGAGAGCGAAACGAGATGAAGGAGGGTGAAAGAGAGTGAAACGAGACGAAGGAGGGTGAAAGAGAGCGAAACGAGATGAAGGAGGGTGGAAGAGAGCGAAACGAGATGAAGGAGGGTGAAATAGAGAGAAACGAGATGAAGGAAGGTGAAAGAGAGCGAAAGGAGACGAAGGAAGGTGAAAGAGAGCGAAACGAGACGAAGGAGGTTGAAAGAGAGCGAAACGAGACGAAGGAGGGTGAAAGAGAGCGAAACGAGAAGAAGGAGGGTGAAAGAGAGCGAAACGAGACGAAGGAGGGTGAAAGAGAGCGAAACGAGATGAAGGAGGGTCAAAGAGAGCGAAACGAGATGAAGGAGGGTGAAAGAGAGCTATACGAGACGAAGGAGGGTCACAGAGAGCGAAACGAGACGAAAGAGGGTAAAAGAGAGCGAAACGAGACGGTGGAGGGTGAAAGAGAGCGAAACGAGACGAAGGAGGGTGAAAGAGAGCGAAACAAGACGAAGGAGGGCGAAAGAGAGCGAAACGAGAGGAAGGAGGGTGAAAGAGATCGAAACGAGATGAAGGAGGGTGAAAGAGAGCGAAACGAGACGAAGGAGGGTGAAAGAGAGCGAAACGCGATGAAGGAGGGTGAAAGAGAGCGAAAGGAGTCGAAGGAGGGTGAAAGAGAGCGGAACGAGACGAAGGAGGGTGAAAGAGAACGAAACGAGACGAAGGAGGGTGATAGAGAGTGAAACGTGACGAAGGAGGGTGGAAGAGGGCGAAACGAAACGAAGGCGGGTGGAACAGAGCGATACAAGACGAAGGAGGGTGAAAGAGAGCGAAACGAGACGAAGGAGGGTGAAAGTGAGCAAAACGAGACGAAGGAGTGTAAAACAGAGCGAAACGAGACGAAGGAGGGTGAAAGAGAGCGAAAGGAGTCGAAGGAGGGTGAAAGAGAGCGAAACGAGAAGAAGGAGGGTGAAAGAGAGCGAAACGAGACGAAGGAGGGTAAAAGAGAGCGGAACGAGACGAAGGAGGGTGAAAGAGAGCGAAACGAGAAGAAGGAGGGTGAAAGAGATCGAAACGAGACGAAGGAGGGTGAAAGAGAGCGAAACGAGATGAAGGAGGGTGGAAGAGAGCGAAACGAAACGAAGGAGGGTGAAAGAGAGAGAAACGAGACGAAGGAAGGTGAAAGAGAGCGAAACGAGACGAAGGAAGGTGAAAGAGAGCGAAACGAGACGAAGGAGGTTGAAAGGGAGCGAAACGAAATTAAGGAGGGTGGAAGAGAGCGAAACGAGACGACGGAGGGTGAAAGAGAGCGAAAGGAGTCGAAGGAGGGTGAAAGAGACTGGAACGAGACGAAGGAGGTTGAAGGACCCCGAAAAGAGACGAAGGAGGTTGAAAGAGAGCGAAACGAGACGAAGGAGGGTGAAAGAGAGCGAAACGAGAAGAAGGAGGGTGAAAGAGAGCGAAACGAGACAAGGAGGGTGAAAGAGAGCGAAACGAGAAGAAGGAGGGTGAAAGAGATCGAAACGAGACGAAGGAGGGTGAAAGAGAGCGAAACGAGATGAAGGAGGGTGGAAGAGAGCGAAACGAAACGAAGGAGGGTGAAAGAGAGAGAAACGAGACGAAGGAAGGTGAAAGAGAGCGAAACGAGACGAAGGAAGGTGAAAGAGAGCGAAACGAGACAAAGGAGGTTGAAAGGGAGCGAAACGAAATGAAGGAGGGTGGAAGAGAGCGAAACGACACGACGGAGGGTGAAAGAGAGCGAAAGGAGTCGAAGGAGGGTGAAAGAGACTGGAACGAGACGAAGGAGGTTGAAGGACCCCGAAAAGAGACGAAGGAAGTTGAAAGAGAGCGAAACGAGACGAAGGAGGGTGAAAGAGAGCGAAACGAGAAGAAGGAGGGTGAAAGAGAGCGAAACGAGACGAAGGAGAGCGAAAGAGAGCGAAACGAGACGAAGGAGGGTGATAGAGAGTGAAACGAGACGAAGGAGGGTGAAAGAGGGCGAAACGAAACGAAGGCTTGTGGAACAGAGCGATACAAGACGAAGGAGGGTGAAAGAGAGCGAAACGAGACGAAGGAGGGTGAAAGTGAGCAAAACGAGACGAAGGAGTGTAAAACAGAGCGAAACGAGACGAAGGAGGGTGCAAGAGAGCTAAACGAGACGAAGGAGGGTCAAAGAGAGCGAAACAAGACGGTGGAGGGTGAAAGACAGCGAAACGAGACGAAGGAGGGTGAAAGACAGCAAAACGAGACGATGGAGGGTGAAAGAGAGCGAAACGAGAGGAAGGAGGGTGAAAGAGAGCGGAACGAGACGAAGGAGGGTGAAAGAGAACGAAACGAGACGAAGGAGGGTGATAGAGAGTGAAACGAGACGAAGGAGGGTGAAAGAGGGCGAAACGAAACGAAGGCGGGTGGAACAGAGCGATACAAGACGAAGGAGGGTGAAAGAGAGCGAAACGAGACGAAGGAGGGTGAAAGTGAGCAAAACGAGACGAAGGAGTGTATAACAGAGCGAAACGAGACGAAGGAGGGTGCAAGAGAGCTAAACGAGATGAAGGAGGGTCAAAGAGAGCGAAACAAGACGGTGGAGGGTGAAAGAGAGCGAAACGAGACGAAGGAGGGTGAAAGAGAGCAAAACGAGACGATGGAGGGTGAAAGAGAGCGAAACGAGAGGAAGGAGGGTGAAAGAGAGCGAAACGAGACGAAGGAGGGTGAAAGAGAGCGAAACGAGATGAAGGAGGGTGGAAGAGAGCGAAACGAGACGAAGGAGGGTGAAATAGAGAGAAACGAGACGAAGGAAGGTGAAAGAGAGCGAAACGAGACGAAGGAAGGTGAAAGAGAGCGAAACGAGACGAAGGAGGGTGAAAGAGAGTGAAACGAGACGAAGGAGGGTGAAAGAGAGCGAAACGAGATGAAGGAGGGTGGAAGAGAGCGAAACGAGACGAAGGAGGGTGAAATAGAGAGAAACGAGACGAAGGAAGGTGAAAGAGAGCGAAAGGAGACGAAGGAAGGTGAAAGAGAGCGAAACGAGACGAAGGAGGTTGAAAGAGAGCGAAACGAGACGAAGGAGGGTGAAAGAGAGCGAAACGAGAAGAAGGAGGGTGAAAGAGAGCGAAACGAGACGAAGGAGGGTGAAAGAGAGCGAAACGAGATGAAGGAGGGTCAAAGAGAGCGAAACGAGATGAAGGAGGGTGAAAGAGAGCGAAACGAGATGAAGGAGGGTGAAAGAGAGCTAAACGAGACGAAGGAGGGTCACAGAGAGCGAAACGAGACGAAAGAGGGTAAAAGAGAGCGAAACGAGACGGTGGAGGGTGAAAGAGAGCGAAACGAGACGAAGGAGGGTGAAAGAGAGCGAAACAAGACGAAGGAGGTTGAAGGACCCCGAAAAGAGACGAAGGAGGTTGAAAGAGAGCGAAACGAGACGAAGGAGGGTGAAAGAGAGCGAAACGAGAAGAAGGAGGGTGAAAGAGAGCGAAACGAGACGAAGGAGGGTGAAAGAGAGCGAAACGAGAAGAAGGAGGGTGAAAGAGATCGAAACGAGACGAAGGAGGGTGAAAGAGAGCGAAACGAGATGAAGGAGGGTGGAAGAGAGCGAAACGAAACGAAGGAGGGTGAAAGAGAGAGAAACGAGACGCAGGTAGGTGAAAGAGAGCGAAACGAGACGAAGGAAGGTGAAAGAGAGCGAAACGAGACAAAGGAGGTTGAAAGGGAGCGAAACGAAATGAAGGAGGGTGGAAGAGAGCGAAACGAGACAACGGAGGGTGAAAGAGAGCGAAAGGAGTCGAAGGAGGGTGAAAGAGACTGGAACGAGACGAAGGAGGTTGAAGGACCCCGAAAAGAGACGAAGGAGGTTGAAAGAGAGCGAAACGAGACGAAGGAGGGTGAAAGAGAGCGAAACGAGAAGAAGGAGGGTGAAAGAGAGCGAAACGAGACGAAGGAGAGCGAAAGAGAGCGAAACGAGATGAAGGAGGGTGATAGAGAGTGAAACGAGACGAAGGAGGGTGAAAGAGGGCGAAACGAAACGAAGGCGGGTGGAACAGAGCGATACAAGACGAAGGAGGGTGAAAGAGAGCGAAACGAGACGAAGGAGGGTGAAAGTGAGCAAAACGAGACGAAGGAGTGTAAAACAGAGCGAAACGAGACGAAGGAGGGTGCAAGAGAGCTAAACGAGACGAAGGAGGGTCAAAGAGAGCGAAACAAGACGGTGGAGGGTGAAAGACAGCGAAACGAGACGAAGGAGGGTGAAAGAGAGCAAAACGAGACGATGGAGGGTGAAAGAGAGCGAAACGAGAGGAAGGAGGGTGAAAGAGAGCGGAACGAGACGAAGGAGGGTGAAAGAGAACGAAACGAGACGAAGGAGGGTGATAGAGAGTGAAACGAGACGAAGGAGGGTGAAAGAGGGCGAAACGAAACGAAGGCGGGTGGAACAGAGCGATACAAGACGAAGGAGGGTGAAAGAGAGCGAAACGAGACGAAGGAGGGTGAAAGTGAGCAAAACGAGACGAAGGAGTGTAAAACAGAGTGAAACGAGACGAAGGAGGGTGCAAGAGAGCTAAACGAGATGAAGGAGGGTCAAAGAGAGCGAAACAAGACGGTGGAGGGTGAAAGAGAGCGAAACGAGACGAAGGAGGGTGAAAGAGAGCAAAACGAGACGATGGAGGGTGAAAGAGAGCGAAACGAGAGGAAGGAGGGTGAAAGAGAGCGAAACGAGACGAAGGAGGGTGAAAGAGAGCGAAACGAGATGAAGGAGGGTGGAAGAGAGCGAAACGAGACGAAGGAGGGTGAAATAGAGAGAAACGAGACGAAGGAAGGTGAAAGAGAGCGAAACGAGACGAAGGAAGGTGAAAGAGAGCGAAACGAGACGAAGGAGGGTGAAAGAGAGTGAAACGAGATGAAGGAGGGTGAAAGAGAGCGAAACGAGATGAAGGAGGGTGGAAGAGAGCGAAACGAGACGAAGGAGGGTGAAATAGAGAGAAACGAGACGAAGGAAGGTGAAAGAGAGCGAAAGGAGACGAAGGAAGGTGAAAGAGAGCGAAACGAGACGAAGGAGGTTGAAAGAGAGCGAAACGAGACGAAGGAGGGTGAAAGAGAGCGAAACGAGAAGAAGGAGGGTGAAAGAGAGCGAAACGAGACGAAGGAGGGTGAAAGAGAGCGAAACGAGATGAAGGAGGGTCAAAGAGAGCGAAACGAGATGAAGGAGGGTGAAAGAGAGCGAAACGAGATGAAGGAGGGTGAAAGAGAGCTAAACGAGACGAAGGAGGGTCACAGAGAGCGAAACGAGACGAAAGAGGGTAAAAGAGAGCGAAACGAGACGGTGGAGGGTGAAAGAGAGCGAAACGAGACGAAGGAGGGTGAAAGAGAGCGAAACAAGACGAAGGAGGGCGAAAGAGAGCGAAACGAGAGGAAGGAGGGTGAAAGAGATCGAAACGAGATGAAGGAGGGTGAAAGAGAGCGAAACGAGACGAAGGAGGGTGAAAGAGAGCGAAACGAGATGAAGGAGGGTGAAAGAGAGCGAAAGGAGTCGAAGGAGGGTGAAAGAGAGCGGAACGAGACGAAGGAGGGTGAAAGAGAATGAAACGAGACGAAGGAGGGTGATAGAGAGTGAAACGTGACGAAGGAGGGTGAAAGAGGGCGAAACGAAACGAAGGCGGGTGGAACAGAGCGATAAAAGACGAAGGAGGGTGAAAGAGAGCGAAACGAGACGAAGGAGGGTGAAAGTGAGCAAAACGAGACGAAGGAGTGTAAAACAGAGCGAAACGAGACGAAGGAGGGTGAAAGAGAGCGAAAGGAGTCGAAGGAGGGTGAAAGAGAGCGAAACGAGAAGAAGGAGGGTGAAAGAGAGCAAAACGAGACGAAGGAGGATGAAAGAGAGCGAAACGAGATGAAGGAGGGTCAAAGAGAGCGAAACGAGATGAAGGAGGGTGAAAGAGAGCGAAACGAGACGAAGGAGGGTGAAAGTGAGCAAAACGAGACGAAGGAGTGTAAAACAGAGCGAAACGAGACGAAGGAAGGTGCAAGAGAGCTAAACGAGATGAAGGAGGGTCAAAGAGAGCGAAACAAGACGGTGGAGGGTGAAAGAGAGCGAAACGAGACGAAGGAGGGTGAAAGAGAGCAAAACGAGACGATGGAGGGTGAAAGAGAGCGAAACGAGAGGAAGGAGGGTGAAAGAGAGCGAAACGAGACGAAGGAGGGTGAAAGAGAGCGAAACGAGATGAAGGAGGGTGGAAGAGAGCGAAACGAGACGAAGGAGGGTGAAATAGAGAGAAACGAGACGAAAGAAGGTGAAAGAGAGCGAAACGAGACGAAGGAAGGTGAAAGAGATCGAAACGAGACGAAGGAGGGTGAAAGAGAGTGAAACGAGACGAAGGAGGGTGAAAGAGAGCGAAACGAGATGAAGGACGGTGGAAGAGAGCGAAACGAGACGAAGGAGGGTGAAATAGAGAGAAACGAGACGAAGGAATGTGAAAGAGAGCGAAAGGAGACGAAGGAAGGTGAAAGAGAGCGAAACGAGAAGAAGGAGGGTGAAAGAGAGCGAAACGAGACGAAGGAGGGTGAAAGAGAGCGAAACGAGATGAAGGAGGGTCAAAGAGAGCGAAACGAGATGAAGGAGGGTGAAAGAGAGCGAAACGAGATGAAGGAGGGTGAAAGAGAGCTAAACGAGACGAAGGAGGGTCACAGAGAGCGAAACGAGACGAAAGAGGGTAAAAGAGAGCGAAACGAGACGGTGGAGGGTGAAAGAGAGCGAAACGAGACGAAGGAGGGTGAAAGAGAGCGAAACAAGACGAAGGAGGGCGAAAGACAGCGAAACGAGAGGAAGGAGGGTGAAAGAGATCGAAACGAGATGAAGGAGGGTGAAAGAGAGCGAAACGAGACGAAGGAGGGTGAAAGAGAGCGAAACGAGACGAAGGAGGGTGAAAGAGAGCGAAACGAGATGAAGGAGGGTCAAAGAGAGCGAAACGAGATGAAGGAGGGTGAAAGAGAGCGAAAGGAGTCGAAGGAGGGTGAAAGAGAGCGGAACGAGACGAAGGAGGGTGAAAGAGAATGAAACGAGACGAAGGAGGGTGATAGAGAGTGAAACGTGACGAAGGAGGGTGAAAGAGGGCGAAACGAAACGAAGGCGGGTGGAACAGAGCGATAAAAGACGAAGGAGGGTGAAAGAGAGCGAAACGAGACGAAGGAGGGTGAAAGTGAGCAAAACGAGACGAAGGAGTGTAAAACAGAGCGAAACGAGACGAAGGAGGGTGAAAGAGAGCGAAAGGAGTCGAAGGAGGGTGAAAGAGAGCGAAACGAGAAGAAGGAGGGTGAAAGAGAGCAAAACGAGACGAAGGAGGATGAAAGAGAGCGAAACGAGATGAAGGAGGGTCAAAGAGAGCGAAACGAGATGAAGGAGGGTGAAAGAGAGCGAAACGAGACGAAGGAGGGTGAAAGTGAGCAAAACGAGACGAAGGAGTGTAAAACAGAGCGAAACGAGACGAAGGAAGGTGCAAGAGAGCTAAACGAGATGAAGGAGGGTCAAAGAGAGCGAAACAAGACGGTGGAGGGTGAAAGAGAGCGAAACGAGACGAAGGAGGGTGAAAGAGAGCAAAACGAGACGATGGAGGGTGAAAGAGAGCGAAACGAGAGGAAGGAGGGTGAAAGAGAGCGAAACGAGACGAAGGAGGGTGAAAGAGAGCGAAACGAGATGAAGGAGGGTGGAAGAGAGCGAAACGAGACGAAGGAGGGTGAAATAGAGAGAAACGAGACGAAAGAAGGTGAAAGAGAGCGAAACGAGACGAAGGAAGGTGAAAGAGATCGAAACGAGACGAAGGAGGGTGAAAGAGAGTGAAACGAGACGAAGGAGGGTGAAAGAGAGCGAAACGAGATGAAGGACGGTGGAAGAGAGCGAAACGAGACGAAGGAGGGTGAAATAGAGAGAAACGAGACGAAGGAAGGTGAAAGAGAGCGAAAGGAGACGAAGGAAGGTGAAAGAGAGCGAAACGAGAAGAAGGAGGGTGAAAGAGAGCGAAACGAGACGAAGGAGGGTGAAAGAGAGCGAAACGAGATGAAGGAGGGTCAAAGAGAGCGAAACGAGATGAAGGAGGGTGAAAGAGAGCGAAACGAGATGAAGGAGGGTGAAAGAGAGCTAAACGAGACGAAGGAGGGTCACAGAGAGCGAAACGAGACGAAAGAGGGTAAAAGAGAGCGAAACGAGACGGTGGAGGGTGAAAGAGAGCGAAACGAGACGAAGGAGGGTGAAAGAGAGCGAAACAAGACGAAGGAGGGCGAAAGAGAGCGAAACGAGAGGAAGGAGGGTGAAAGAGATCGAAACGAGATGAAGGAGGGTGAAAGAGAGCGAAACGAGACGAAGGAGGGTGAAAGAGAGCGAAACGAGACGAAGGAGGGTGAAAGAGAGCGAAACGAGATGAAGGAGGGTCAAAGAGAGCGAAACGAGATGAAGGAGGGTGAAAGAGAGCGAAACGAGATGAAGGAGGGTGAAAGAGAGCTAAACGAGACGAAGGAGGGTCACAGAGAGCGAAACGAGACGAAAGAGGGTAAAAGAGAGCGAAACGAGACGGTGGAGGGTGAAAGAGAGCGAAACGAGACGAAGGAGGGTGAAAGAGAGCGAAACAAGACGAAGGAGGGCGAAAGAGAGCGAAACGAGAGGAAGGAGGGTGAAAGAGATCGAAACGAGATGAAGGAGGGTGAAAGAGAGCGAAACGAGACGAAGGAGGGTGAAAGAGAGCGAAACGAGATGAAGGAGGGTGAAAGAGAGCGAAAGGAGTCGAAGGAGGGTGAAAGAGAGCGGAACGAGACGAAGGAGGGTGAAAGAGAATGAAACGAGACGAAGGAGGGTGATAGAGAGTGAAAAGTGACGAAGGAGGGTGAAAGAGGGCGAAACGAAACGAAGGCGGGTGGAACAGAGCGATACAAGACGAAGGAGGGTGAAAGAGAGCGAAACGAGACGAAGGAGGGTGAAAGTGAGCAAAACGAGACGAAGGAGTGTAAAACAGAGCGAAACGAGACGAAGGAGGGTGAAAGAGAGCGAAAGGAGTCGAAGGAGGGTGAAAGAGAGCGAAACGAGAAGAAGGAGGGTGAAAGAGAGCGAAACGAGACGAAGGAGGATGAAAGAGAGCGAAACGAGATGAAGGAGGGTCAAAGAGAGCGAAACGAGATGAAGGAGGGTGAAAGAGAGCGAAACGAGACGAAGGAGGGTGAAAGTGAGCAAAACGAGACGAAGGAGTGTAAAACAGAGCGAAACGAGACGAAGGAGGGTGCAAGAGAGCTAAACGAGATGAAGGAGGGTCAAAGAGAGCGAAACAAGACGGTGGAGGGTGAAAGAGAGCGAAACGAGACGAAGGAGGGTGAAAGAGAGCAAAACGAGACGATGGAGGGTGAAAGAGAGCGAAACGAGAGGAAGGAGGGTGAAAGAGAGCGAAACGAGACGAAGGAGGGTGAAAGAGAGCGAAACGAGTTGAAGGAGGGTGGAAGAGAGCGAAACGAGACGAAGGAGGGTGAAATAGAGAGAAACGAGACGAAGGAAGGTGAAAGAGAGCGAAACGAGACGAAGGAAGGTGAAAGAGAGCGAAACGAGACGAAGGAGGGTGAAAGAGAGTGAAACGAGACGAAGGAGGGTGAAAGAGAGCGAAACGAGATGAAGGAGGGTGGAAGAGAGCGAAACGAGACGAAGGAGGGTGAAATAGAGAGAAACGAGACGAAGGAAGGTGAAAGAGAGCGAAAGGAGACGAAGGAAGGTGAAAGAGAGCGAAACGAGACGAAGGAGGTTGAAAGAGAGCGAAACGAGACGAAGGAGGGTGAAAGAGAGCGAAACGAGAAGAAGGAGGGTGAAAGAGAGCGAAACGAGACGAAGGAGGGTGAAAGAGAGCGAAACGAGATGAAGGAGGGTCAAAGAGAGCGAAACGAGATGAAGGAGGGTGAAAGAGAGCGAAACGAGATGAAGGAGGGTGAAAGAGAGCTAAACGAGACGAAGGAGGGTCACAGAGAGCGAAACGAGACGAAAGAGGGTAAAAGAGAGCGAAACGAGACGGTGGAGGGTGAAAGAGAGCGAAACGAGACGAAGGAGGGTGAAAGAGAGCAAAACAAGACGAAGGAGGGCGAAAGAGAGCGAAACGAGAGGAAGGAGGGTGAAAGAGATCGAAACGAGATGAAGGAGGGTGAAAGAGAGCGAAACGAGACGAAGGAGGGTGAAAGAGAGCCAAACGAGATGAAGGAGGGTGAAAGAGAGCGAAAGGAGTCGAAGGAGGGTGAAAGAGAGCGGAACGAGACGAAGGAGGGTGGAAGAGAGCGAAACGAGACAACGGAGGGTGAAAGAGAGCGAAAGGAGTCGAAGGAGGGTGAAAGAGACTGGAACGAGACGAAGGAGTTTGAAGGACCCCGAAAAGAGACGAAGGAGGTTGAAAGAGAGCGAAACGAGACGAAGGAGGGTGAAAGAGAGCGAAACGAGAAGAAGGAGGGTGAAAGAGAGCGAAACGAGACGAAGGAGAGCGAAAGAGAGCGAAACGAGATGAAGGAGGGTGATAGAGAGTGAAACGAGACGAAGGAGGGTGAAAGAGGGCGAAACGAAACGAAGGCGGGTGGAACAGAGCGATACAAGACGAAGGAGGGTGAAAGAGAGCGAAACGAGACGAAGGAGGGTGAAAGTGAGCAAAACGAGACGAAGGAGTGTAAAACAGAGCGAAACGAGACGAAGGAGGGTGCAAGAGAGCTAAACGAGACGAAGGAGGGTCAAAGAGAGCGAAACAAGACGGTGGAGGGTGAAAGACAGCGAAACGAGACGAAGGAGGGTGAAAGAGAGCAAAACGAGACGATGGAGGGTGAAAGAGAGCGAAACGAGAGGAAGGAGGGTGAAAGAGAGCGGAACGAGACGAAGGAGGGTGAAAGAGAACGAAACGAGACGAAGGAGGGTGATAGAGAGTGAAACGAGACGAAGGAGGGTGAAAGAGGGCGAAACGAAACGAAGGCGGGTGGAACAGAGCGATACAAGACGAAGGAGGGTGAAAGAGAGCGAAACGAGACGAAGGAGGGTGAAAGTGAGCAAAACGAGACGAAGGAGTGTAAAACAGAGTGAAACGAGACGAAGGAGGGTGCAAGAGAGCTAAACGAGATGAAGGAGGGTCAAAGAGAGCGAAACAAGACGGTGGAGGGTGAAAGAGAGCGAAACGAGACGAAGGAGGGTGAAAGAGAGCAAAACGAGACGATGGAGGGTGAAAGAGAGCGAAACGAGAGGAAGGAGGGTGAAAGAGAGCGAAACGAGACGAAGGAGGGTGAAAGAGAGCGAAACGAGATGAAGGAGGGTGGAAGAGAGCGAAACGAGACGAAGGAGGGTGAAATAGAGAGAAACGAGACGAAGGAAGGTGAAAGAGAGCGAAACGAGACGAAGGAAGGTGAAAGAGAGCGAAACGAGACGAAGGAGGGTGAAAGAGAGTGAAACGAGACGAAGGAGGGTGAAAGAGAGCGAAACGAGATGAAGGAGGGTGGAAGAGAGCGAAACGAGACGAAGGAGGGTGAAATAGAGAGAAACGAGACGAAGGAAGGTGAAAGAGAGCGAAAGGAGACGAAGGAAGGTGAAAGAGAGCGAAACGAGACGAAGGAGGTTGAAAGAGAGCGAAACGAGACGAAGGAGGGTGAAAGAGAGCGAAACGAGAAGAAGGAGGGTGAAAGAGAGCGAAACGAGACGAAGGAGGGTGAAAGAGAGCGAAACGAGATGAAGGAGGGTCAAAGAGAGCGAAACGAGATGAAGGAGGGTGAAAGAGAGCGAAACGAGATGAAGGAGGGTGAAAGAGAGCTAAACGAGACGAAGGAGGGTCACAGAGAGCGAAACGAGACGAAAGAGGGTAAAAGAGAGCGAAACGAGACGGTGGAGGGTGAAAGAGAGCGAAACGAGACGAAGGAGGGTGAAAGAGAGCGAAACAAGACGAAGGAGGGCGAAAGAGAGCGAAACGAGAGGAAGGAGGGTGAAAGAGATCGAAACGAGATGAAGGAGGGTGAAAGAGAGCGAAACGAGACGAAGGAGGGTGAAAGAGAGCGAAACGAGATGAAGGAGGGTGAAAGAGAGCGAAAGGAGTCGAAGGAGGGTGAAAGAGAGCGGAACGAGACGAAGGAGGGTGAAAGAGAATGAAACGAGACGAAGGAGGGTGATAGAGAGTGAAACGTGACGAAGGAGGGTGAAAGAGGGCGAAACGAAACGAAGGCGGGTGGAACAGAGCGATAAAAGACGAAGGAGGGTGAAAGAGAGCGAAACGAGACGAAGGAGGGTGAAAGTGAGCAAAACGAGACGAAGGAGTGTAAAACAGAGCGAAACGAGACGAAGGAGGGTGAAAGAGAGCGAAAGGAGTCGAAGGAGGGTGAAAGAGAGCGAAACGAGAAGAAGGAGGGTGAAAGAGAGCGAAACGAGACGAAGGAGGATGAAAGAGAGCGAAACGAGATGAAGGAGGGTCAAAGAGAGCGGAACGAGATGAAGGAGGGTGAAAGAGAGCGAAACGAGACGAAGGAGGGTGAAAGTGAGCAAAACGAGACGAAGGAGTGTAAAACAGAGCGAAACGAGACGAAGGAAGGTGCAAGAGAGCTAAACGAGATGAAGGAGGGTCAAAGAGAGCGAAACAAGACGGTGGAGGGTGAAAGAGAGCGAAACGAGACGAAGGAGGGTGAAAGAGAGCAAAACGAGACGATGGAGGGTGAAAGAGAGCGAAACGAGAGGAAGGAGGGTGAAAGAGAGCGAAACGAGACGAAGGAGGGTGAAAGAGAGCGAAACGAGATGAAGGAGGGTGGAAGAGAGCGAAACGAGACGAAGGAGGGTGAAATAGAGAGAAACGAGACGAAAGAAGGTGAAAGAGAGCGAAACGAGACGAAGGAAGGTGAAAGAGAGCGAAACGAGACGAAGGAGGGTGAAAGAGAGTGAAACGAGACGAAGGAGGGTGAAAGAGAGCGAAACGAGATGAAGGACGGTGGAAGAGAGCGAAACGAGACGAAGGAGGGTGAAATAGAGAGAAACGAGATGAAGGAGGGTGAAAGAGAGCGAAACGAGATGAAGGAGGGTGGAAGAGAGCGAAACGAGACGAAGGAGGGTGAAATAGAGAGAAACGAGACGAAGGAAGGTGAAAGAGAGCGAAAGGAGACGAAGGAAGGTGAAAGAGAGCGAAACGAGACGAAGGAGGTTGAAAGAGAGCGAAACGAGACGAAGGAGGGTGAAAGAGAGCGAAACGAGAAGAAGGAGGGTGAAAGAGAGCGAAACGAGACGAAGGAGGGTGAAAGAGAGCGAAACGAGATGAAGGAGGGTCAAAGAGAGCGAAACGAGATGAAGGAGGGTGAAAGAGAGCGAAACGAGATGAAGGAGGGTGAAAGAGAGCTAAACGAGACGAAGGAGGGTCACAGAGAGCAAAACGAGACGAAAGAGGGTAAAAGAGAGCGAAACGAGACGGTGGATGGTGAAAGAGAGCGAAACGAGACGAAGGAGGGTGAAAGAGAGCGAAACAAGACGAAGGAGGGCGAAAGAGAGCGAAACGAGAGGAAGGAGGGTGAAAGAGATCGAAACGAGATGAAGGAGGGTGAAAGAGAGCAAAACGAGACGAAGGAGGGTGAAAGAGAGCGAAACGAGATGAAGGAGGGTGAAAGAGAGCGAAAGGAGTCGAAGGAGGGTGAAAGAGAGCGGAACGAGACGAAGGAGGGTGAAAGAGAATGAAACGAGACGAAGGAGGGTGATAGAGAGTGAAACGTGACGAAGGAGGGTGAAAGAGGGCGAAACGAAACGAAGGCGGGTGGAACAGAGCGATAAAAGACGAAGGAGGGTGAAAGAGAGCGAAACGAGACGAAGGAGGGTGAAAGTGAGCAAAACGAGACGAAGGAGTGTAAAACAGAGCGAAACGAGACGAAGGAGGGTGAAAGAGAGCGAAAGGAGTCGAAGGAGGGTGAAAGAGAGCGAAACGAGAAGAAGGAGGGTGAAAGAGAGCGAAACGAGACGAAGGAGGATGAAAGAGAGCGAAACGAGATGAAGGAGGGTCAAAGAGAGCGAAACGAGATGAAGGAGGGTGAAAGAGAGCGAAACGAGACGAAGGAGGGTGAAAGTGAGCAAAACGAGACGAAGGAGTGTAAAACAGAGCGAAACGAGACGAAGGAAGGTGCAAGAGAGCTAAACGAGATGAAGGAGGGTCAAAGAGAGCGAAACAAGACGGTGGAGGGTGAAAGAGAGCGAAACGAGACGAAGGAGGGTGAAAGAGAGCAAAACGAGACGATGGAGGGTGAAAGAGAGCGAAACGAGAGGAAGGAGGGTGAAAGAGAGCGAAACGAGACGAAGGAGGGTGAAAGAGAGCGAAACGAGATGAAGGAGGGTGGAAGAGAGCGAAACGAGACGAAGGAGGGTGAAATAGAGAGAAACGAGACGAAAGAAGGTGAAAGAGAGCGAAACGAGATGAAGGAAGGTGAAAGAGATCGAAACGAGACGAAGGAGGGTGAAAGAGAGTGAAACGAGACGAAGGAGGGTGAAAGAGAGCGAAACGAGATGAAGGACGGTGGAAGAGAGCGAAACGAGACGAAGGAAGGTGAAATAGAGAGAAACGAGACGAAGGAAGGTGAAAGAGAGCGAAAGGAGACGAAGGAAGGTGAAAGAGAGCGAAACGAGAAGAAGGAGGGTGAAAGAGAGCGAAACGAGACGAAGGAGGGTGAAAGAGAGCGAAACGAGATGAAGGAGGGTCAAAGAGAGCGAAACGAGATGAAGGAGGGTGAAAGAGAGCGAAACGAGATGAAGGAGGGTGAAAGAGAGCTAAACGAGACGAAGGAGGGTCACAGAGAGCGAAACGAGACGAAAGAGGGTAAAAGAGAGCGAAACGAGACGGTGGAGGGTGAAAGAGAGCGAAACGAGACGAAGGAGGGTGAAAGAGAGCGAAACAAGACGAAGGAGGGCGAAAGAGAGCGAAACGAGAGGAAGGAGGGTGAAAGAGATCGAAACGAGATGAAGGAGGGTGAAAGAGAGCGAAACGAGACGAAGGAGGGTGAAAGAGAGCGAAACGAGACGAAGGAGGGTGAAAGAGAGCGAAACGAGATGAAGGAGGGTCAAAGAGAGCGAAACGAGATGAAGGAGGGTGAAAGAGAGCGAAACGAGATGAAGGAGGGTGAAAGAGAGCTAAACGAGACGAAGGAGGGTCACAGAGAGCGAAACGAGACGAAAGAGGGTAAAAGAGAGCGAAACGAGACGGTGGAGGGTGAAAGAGAGCGAAACGAGACGAAGGAGGGTGAAAGAGAGCGAAACAAGACGAAGGAGGGCGAAAGAGAGCGAAACGAGAGGAAGGAGGGTGAAAGAGATCGAAACGAGATGAAGGAGGGTGAAAGAGAGCGAAACGAGACGAAGGAGGGTGAAAGAGAGCGAAACGAGATGAAGGAGGGTGAAAGAGAGCGAAAGGAGTCGAAGGAGGGTGAAAGAGAGCGGAACGAGACGAAGGAGGGTGAAAGAGAATGAAACGAGACGAAGGAGGGTGATAGAGAGTGAAACGTGACGAAGGAGGGTGAAAGAGGGCGAAACGAAACGAAGGCGGGTGGAACAGAGCGATACAAGACGAAGGAGGGTGAAAGAGAGCGAAACGAGACGAAGGAGGGTGAAAGTGAGCAAAACGAGACGAAGGAGTGTAAAACAGAGCGAAACGAGACGAAGGAGGGTGAAAGAGAGCGAAAGGAGTCGAAGGAGGGTGAAAGAGAGCGAAACGAGAAGAAGGAGGGTGAAAGAGAGCGAAACGAGACGAAGGAAGGTGAAAGAGAGCGAAACGAGACGAAGGAGGGTGAAAGAGAGTGAAACGAGACGAAGGAGGGTGAAAGAGAGCGAAACGAGATGAAGGAGGGTGGAAGAGAGCGAAACGAGACGAAGGAGGGTGAAATAGAGAGAAACGAGACGAAGGAAGGTGAAAGAGAGCGAAAGGAGACGAAGGAAGGTGAAAGAGAGCGAAACGAGACGAAGGAGGTTGAAAGAGAGCGAAACGAGACGAAGGAGGGTGAAAGAGAGCGAAACGAGAAGAAGGAGGGTGAAAGAGAGCGAAACGAGACGAAGGAGGGTGAAAGAGAGCGAAACGAGATGAAGGAGGGTCAAAGAGAGCGAAACGAGATGAAGGAGGGTGAAAGAGAGCGAAACGAGATGAAGGAGGGTGAAAGAGAGCTAAACGAGACGAAGGAGGGTCACAGAGAGCGAAACGAGACGAAAGAGGGTAAAAGAGAGCGAAACGAGACGGTGGAGGGTGAAAGAGAGCGAAACGAGACGAAGGAGGGTGAAAGAGAGCGAAACAAGACGAAGGAGGGCGAAAGAGAGCGAAACGAGAGGAAGGAGGGTGAAAGAGATCGAAACGAGATGAAGGAGGGTGAAAGAGAGCGAAACGAGACGAAGGAGGGTGAAAGAGAGCGAAACGAGATGAAGGAGGGTGAAAGAGAGCGAAAGGAGTCGAAGGAGGGTGAAAGAGAGCGGAACGAGACGAAGGAGGGTGAAAGAGAATGAAACGAGACGAAGGAGGGTGATAGAGAGTGAAACGTGACGAAGGAGGGTGAAAGAGGGCGAAACGAAACGAAGGCGGGTGGAACAGAGCGATAAAAGACGAAGGAGGGTGAAAGAGAGCGAAACGAGACGAAGGAGGGTGAAAGTGAGCAAAACGAGACGAAGGAGTGTAAAACAGAGCGAAACGAGACGAAGGAGGGTGAAAGAGAGCGAAAGGAGTCGAAGGAGGGTGAAAGAGAGCGAAACGAGAAGAAGGAGGGTGAAAGAGAGCGAAACGAGACGAAGGAGGATGAAAGAGAGCGAAACGAGATGAAGGAGGGTCAAAGAGAGCGGAACGAGATGAAGGAGGGTGAAAGAGAGCGAAACGAGACGAAGGAGGGTGAAAGTGAGCAAAACGAGACGAAGGAGTGTAAAACAGAGCGAAACGAGACGAAGGAAGGTGCAAGAGAGCTAAACGAGATGAAGGAGGGTCAAAGAGAGCGAAACAAGACGGTGGAGGGTGAAAGAGAGCGAAACGAGACGAAGGAGGGTGAAAGAGAGCAAAACGAGACGATGGAGGGTGAAAGAGAGCGAAACGAGAGGAAGGAGGGTGAAAGAGAGCGAAACGAGACGAAGGAGGGTGAAAGAGAGCGAAACGAGATGAAGGAGGGTGGAAGAGAGCGAAACGAGACGAAGGAGGGTGAAATAGAGAGAAACGAGACGAAAGAAGGTGAAAGAGAGCGAAACGAGACGAAGGAAGGTGAAAGAGAGCGAAACGAGACGAAGGAGGGTGAAAGAGAGTGAAACGAGACGAAGGAGGGTGAAAGAGAGCGAAACGAGATGAAGGACGGTGGAAGAGAGCGAAACGAGACGAAGGAGGGTGAAATAGAGAGAAACGAGATGAAGGAGGGTGAAAGAGAGCGAAACGAGATGAAGGAGGGTGGAAGAGAGCGAAACGAGACGAAGGAGGGTGAAATAGAGAGAAACGAGACGAAGGAAGGTGAAAGAGAGCGAAAGGAGACGAAGGAAGGTGAAAGAGAGCGAAACGAGACGAAGGAGGTTGAAAGAGAGCGAAACGAGACGAAGGAGGGTGAAAGAGAGCGAAACGAGAAGAAGGAGGGTGAAAGAGAGCGAAACGAGACGAAGGAGGGTGAAAGAGAGCGAAACGAGATGAAGGAGGGTCAAAGAGAGCGAAACGAGATGAAGGAGGGTGAAAGAGAGCGAAACGAGATGAAGGAGGGTGAAAGAGAGCTAAACGAGACGAAGGAGGGTCACAGAGAGCAAAACGAGACGAAAGAGGGTAAAAGAGAGCGAAACGAGACGGTGGATGGTGAAAGAGAGCGAAACGAGACGAAGGAGGGTGAAAGAGAGCGAAACAAGACGAAGGAGGGCGAAAGAGAGCGAAACGAGAGGAAGGAGGGTGAAAGAGATCGAAACGAGATGAAGGAGGGTGAAAGAGAGCAAAACGAGACGAAGGAGGGTGAAAGAGAGCGAAACGAGATGAAGGAGGGTGAAAGAGAGCGAAAGGAGTCGAAGGAGGGTGAAAGAGAGCGGAACGAGACGAAGGAGGGTGAAAGAGAATGAAACGAGACGAAGGAGGGTGATAGAGAGTGAAACGTGACGAAGGAGGGTGAAAGAGGGCGAAACGAAACGAAGGCGGGTGGAACAGAGCGATAAAAGACGAAGGAGGGTGAAAGAGAGCGAAACGAGACGAAGGAGGGTGAAAGTGAGCAAAACGAGACGAAGGAGTGTAAAACAGAGCGAAACGAGACGAAGGAGGGTGAAAGAGAGCGAAAGGAGTCGAAGGAGGGTGAAAGAGAGCGAAACGAGAAGAAGGAGGGTGAAAGAGAGCGAAACGAGACGAAGGAGGATGAAAGAGAGCGAAACGAGATGAAGGAGGGTCAAAGAGAGCGAAACGAGATGAAGGAGGGTGAAAGAGAGCGAAACGAGACGAAGGAGGGTGAAAGTGAGCAAAACGAGACGAAGGAGTGTAAAACAGAGCGAAACGAGACGAAGGAAGGTGCAAGAGAGCTAAACGAGATGAAGGAGGGTCAAAGAGAGCGAAACAAGACGGTGGAGGGTGAAAGAGAGCGAAACGAGACGAAGGAGGGTGAAAGAGAGCAAAACGAGACGATGGAGGGTGAAAGAGAGCGAAACGAGAGGAAGGAGGGTGAAAGAGAGCGAAACGAGACGAAGGAGGGTGAAAGAGAGCGAAACGAGATGAAGGAGGGTGGAAGAGAGCGAAACGAGACGAAGGAGGGTGAAATAGAGAGAAACGAGACGAAAGAAGGTGAAAGAGAGCGAAACGAGATGAAGGAAGGTGAAAGAGATCGAAACGAGACGAAGGAGGGTGAAAGAGAGTGAAACGAGACGAAGGAGGGTGAAAGAGAGCGAAACGAGATGAAGGACGGTGGAAGAGAGCGAAACGAGACGAAGGAAGGTGAAATAGAGAGAAACGAGACGAAGGAAGGTGAAAGAGAGCGAAAGGAGACGAAGGAAGGTGAAAGAGAGCGAAACGAGAAGAAGGAGGGTGAAAGAGAGCGAAACGAGACGAAGGAGGGTGAAAGAGAGCGAAACGAGATGAAGGAGGGTCAAAGAGAGCGAAACGAGATGAAGGAGGGTGAAAGAGAGCGAAACGAGATGAAGGAGGGTGAAAGAGAGCTAAACGAGACGAAGGAGGGTCACAGAGAGCGAAACGAGACGAAAGAGGGTAAAAGAGAGCGAAACGAGACGGTGGAGGGTGAAAGAGAGCGAAACGAGACGAAGGAGGGTGAAAGAGAGCGAAACAAGACGAAGGAGGGCGAAAGAGAGCGAAACGAGAGGAAGGAGGGTGAAAGAGATCGAAACGAGATGAAGGAGGGTGAAAGAGAGCGAAACGAGACGAAGGAGGGTGAAAGAGAGCGAAACGAGACGAAGGAGGGTGAAAGAGAGCGAAACGAGATGAAGGAGGGTCAAAGAGAGCGAAACGAGATGAAGGAGGGTGAAAGAGAGCGAAACGAGATGAAGGAGGGTGAAAGAGAGCTAAACGAGACGAAGGAGGGTCACAGAGAGCGAAACGAGACGAAAGAGGGTAAAAGAGAGCGAAACGAGACGGTGGAGGGTGAAAGAGAGCGAAACGAGACGAAGGAGGGTGAAAGAGAGCGAAACAAGACGAAGGAGGGCGAAAGAGAGCGAAACGAGAGGAAGGAGGGTGAAAGAGATCGAAACGAGATGAAGGAGGGTGAAAGAGAGCGAAACGAGACGAAGGAGGGTGAAAGAGAGCGAAACGAGATGAAGGAGGGTGAAAGAGAGCGAAAGGAGTCGAAGGAGGGTGAAAGAGAGCGGAACGAGACGAAGGAGGGTGAAAGAGAATGAAACGAGACGAAGGAGGGTGATAGAGAGTGAAACGTGACGAAGGAGGGTGAAAGAGGGCGAAACGAAACGAAGGCGGGTGGAACAGAGCGATACAAGACGAAGGAGGGTGAAAGAGAGCGAAACGAGACGAAGGAGGGTGAAAGTGAGCAAAACGAGACGAAGGAGTGTAAAACAGAGCGAAACGAGACGAAGGAGGGTGAAAGAGAGCGAAAGGAGTCGAAGGAGGGTGAAAGAGAGCGAAACGAGAAGAAGGAGGGTGAAAGAGAGCGAAACGAGACGAAGGAGGATGAAAGAGAGCGAAACGAGATGAAGGAGGGTCAAAGAGAGCGAAACGAGATGAAGGAGGGTGAAAGAGAGCGAAACGAGACGAAGGAGGGTGAAAGTGAGCAAAACGAGACGAAGGAGTGTAAAACAGAGCGAAACGAGACGAAGGAGGGTGCAAGAGAGCTAAACGAGATGAAGGAGGGTCAAAGAGAGCGAAACAAGACGGTGGAGGGTGAAAGAGAGCGAAACGAGACGAAGGAGGGTGAAAGAGAGCAAAACGAGACGATGGAGGGTGAAAGAGAGCGAAACGAGAGGAAGGAGGGTGAAAGAGAGCGAAACGAGACGAAGGAGGGTGAAAGAGAGCGAAACGAGATGAAGGAGGGTGGAAGAGAGCGAAACGAGACGAAGGAGGGTGAAATAGAGAGAAACGAGACGAAGGAAGGTGAAAGAGAGCGAAACGAGACGAAGGAAGGTGAAAGAGAGCGAAACGAGACGAAGGAGGGTGAAAGAGAGTGAAACGAGACGAAGGAGGGTGAAAGAGAGCGAAACGAGATGAAGGAGGGTGGAAGAGAGCGAAACGAGACGAAGGAGGGTGAAATAGAGAGAAACGAGACGAAGGAAGGTGAAAGAGAGCGAAAGGAGACGAAGGAAGGTGAAAGAGAGCGAAACGAGACGAAGGAGGTTGAAAGAGAGCGAAACGAGACGAAGGAGGGTGAAAGAGAGCGAAACGAGAAGAAGGAGGGTGAAAGAGAGCGAAACGAGACGAAGGAGGGTGAAAGAGAGCGAAACGAGATGAAGGAGGGTCAAAGAGAGCGAAACGAGATGAAGGAGGGTGAAAGAGAGCGAAACGAGACGAAAGAGGGTAAAAGAGAGCGAAACGAGACGGTGGAGGGTGAAAGAGAGCGAAACGAGACGAAGGAGGGTGAAAGAGAGCGAAACAAGACGAAGGAGGGCGAAAGAGAGCGAAACGAGAGGAAGGAGGGTGAAAGAGATCGAAACGAGATGAAGGAGGGTGAAAGAGAGCGAAACGAGACGAAGGAGGGTGAAAGAGAGCGAAACGAGATGAAGGAGGGTGAAAGAGAGCGAAAGGAGTCGAAGGAGGGTGAAAGAGAGCGGAACGAGACGAAGGAGGGTGGAAGAGAGCGAAACGAGACAACGGAGGGTGAAAGAGAGCGAAAGGAGTCGAAGGAGGGTGAAAGAGACTGGAACGAGACGAAGGAGGTTGAAGGACCCCGAAAAGAGACGAAGGAGGTTGAAAGAGAGCGAAACGAGACGAAGGAGGGTGAAAGAGAGCGAAACGAGAAGAAGGAGGGTGAAAGAGAGCGAAACGAGACGAAGGAGAGCGAAAGAGAGCGAAACGAGATGAAGGAGGGTGATAGAGAGTGAAACGAGACGAAGGAGGGTGAAAGAGGGCGAAACGAAACGAAGGCGGGTGGAACAGAGCGATACAAGACGAAGGAGGGTGAAAGAGAGCGAAACGAGACGAAGGAGGGTGAAAGTGAGCAAAACGAGACGAAGGAGTGTAAAACAGAGCGAAACGAGACGAAGGAGGGTGCAAGAGAGCTAAACGAGACGAAGGAGGGTCAAAGAGAGCGAAACAAGACGGTGGAGGGTGAAAGACAGCGAAACGAGACGAAGGAGGGTGAAAGAGAGCAAAACGAGACGATGGAGGGTGAAAGAGAGCGAAACGAGAGGAAGGAGGGTGAAAGAGAGCGGAACGAGACGAAGGAGGGTGAAAGAGAACGAAACGAGACGAAGGAGGGTGATAGAGAGTGAAACGAGACGAAGGAGGGTGAAAGAGGGCGAAACGAAACGAAGGCGGGTGGAACAGAGCGATACAAGACGAAGGAGGGTGAAAGAGAGCGAAACGAGACGAAGGAGGGTGAAAGTGAGCAAAACGAGACGAAGGAGTGTAAAACAGAGTGAAACGAGACGAAGGAGGGTGCAAGAGAGCTAAACGAGATGAAGGAGGGTCAAAGAGAGCGAAACAAGACGGTGGAGGGTGAAAGAGAGCGAAACGAGACGAAGGAGGGTGAAAGAGAGCAAAATGAGACGATGGAGGGTGAAAGAGAGCGAAACGAGAGGAAGGAGGGTGAAAGAGAGCGAAACGAGACGAAGGAGGGTGAAAGAGAGCGAAACGAGATGAAGGAGGGTGGAAGAGAGCGAAACGAGACGAAGGAGGGTGAAATAGAGAGAAACGAGACGAAGGAAGGTGAAAGAGAGCGAAACGAGACGAAGGAAGGTGAAAGAGAGCGAAACGAGACGAAGGAGGGTGAAAGAGAGTGAAACGAGACGAAGGAGGGTGAAAGAGAGCGAAACGAGATGAAGGAGGGTGGAAGAGAGCGAAACGAGACGAAGGAGGGTGAAATAGAGAGAAACGAGACGAAGGAAGGTGAAAGAGAGCGAAAGGAGACGAAGGAAGGTGAAAGAGAGCGAAACGAGACGAAGGAGGTTGAAAGAGAGCGAAACGAGACGAAGGAGGGTGAAAGAGAGCGAAACGAGAAGAAGGAGGGTGAAAGAGAGCGAAACGAGACGAAGGAGGGTGAAAGAGAGCGAAACGAGATGAAGGAGGGTCAAAGAGAGCGAAACGAGATGAAGGAGGGTGAAAGAGAGCGAAACGAGATGAAGGAGGGTGAAAGAGAGCTAAACGAGACGAAGGAGGGTCACAGAGAGCGAAACGAGACGAAAGAGGGTAAAAGAGAGCGAAACGAGACGGTGGAGGGTGAAAGTGAGCGAAACGAGACGAAGGAGGGTGAAAGAGAGCGAAACAAGACGAAGGAGGGCGAAAGAGAGCGAAACGAGAGGAAGAAGGGTGAAAGAGATCGAAACGAGATGAAGGAGGGTGAAAGAGAGCGAAACGAGACGAAGGAGGGTGAAAGAGAGCGAAACGAGATGAAGGAGGGTGAAAGAGAGCGAAAGGAGTCGAAGGAGGGTGAAAGAGAGCGGAACGAGACGAAGGAGGGTGAAAGAGAATGAAACGAGACGAAGGAGGGTGATAGAGAGTGAAACGTGACGAAGGAGGGTGAAAGTGGGCGAAACGAAACGAAGGCGGGTGGAACAGAGCGATAAAAGACGAAGGAGGGTGAAAGAGAGCGAAACGAGACGAAGGAGGGTGAAAGTGAGCAAAACGAGACGAAGGAGTGTAAAACAGAGCGAAACGAGACGAAGGAGGGTGAAAGAGAGCGAAAGGAGTCGAAGGAGGGTGAAAGAGAGCGAAACGAGAAGAAGGAGGGTGAAAGAGAGCGAAACGAGACGAAGGAGGATGAAAGAGAGCGAAACGAGATGAAGGAGGGTCAAAGAGAGCGAAACGAGATGAAGGAGGGTGAAAGAGAGCGAAACGAGACGAAGGAGGGTGAAAGTGAGCAAAACGAGACGAAGGAGTGTAAAACAGAGCGAAACGAGACGAAGGAAGGTGCAAGAGAGCTAAACGAGATGAAGGAGGGTCAAAGAGAGCGAAACAAGACGGTGGAGGGTGAAAGAGAGCGAAACGAGACGAAGGAGGGTGAAAGAGAGCAAAACGAGACGATGGAGGGTGAAAGAGAGCGAAACGAGAGGAAGGAGGGTGAAAGAGAGCGAAACGAGACGTATGGAGGGTGAAAGAGAGCGAAACGAGATGAAGGAGGGTGGAAGAGAGCGAAACGAGACGAAGGAGGGTGAAATAGAGAGAAACGAGACGAAAGAAGGTGAAAGAGAGCGAAACGAGACGAAGGAAGGTGAAAGAGAGCGAAACGAGACGAAGGAGGGTGAAAGAGAGTGAAACGAGACGAAGGAGGGTGAAAGAGAGCGAAACGAGATGAAGGACGGTGGAAGAGAGCGAAACGAGACGAAGGAGGGTGAAATAGAGAGAAACGAGACGAAGGAAGGTGAAAGAGAGCGAAAGGAGACGAAGGAAGGTGAAAGAGAGCGAAACGAGACGAAGGAGGTTGAAAGAGAGCGAAACGAGACGAAGGAGGGTGAAAGAGAGCGAAACGAGAAGAAGGAGGGTGAAAGAGAGCGAAACGAGACGAAGGAGGGTGAAAGAGAGCGAAACGAGATGAAGGAGGGTCAAAGAGAGCGAAACGAGATGAAGGAGGGTGAAAGAGAGCGAAACGAGATGAAGGAGGGTGAAAGAGAGCTAAACGAGACGAAGGAGGGTCACAGAGAGCGAAACGAGACGAAAGAGGGTAAAAGAGAGCGAAACGAGACGGTGGAGGGTGAAAGAGAGCGAAACGAGACGAAGGAGGGTGAAAGAGAGCGAAACAAGACGAAGGAGGGCGAAAGAGAGCGAAACGAGAGGAAGGAGGGTGAAAGAGATCGAAACGAGATGAAGGAGGGTGAAAGAGAGCGAAACGAGACGAAGGAGGGTGAAAGAGAGCGAAACGAGATGAAGGAGGGTGAAAGAGAGCGAAAGGAGTCGAAGGAGGGTGAAAGAGAGCGGAACGAGACGAAGGAGGGTGAAAGAGAATGAAACGAGACGAAGGAGGGTGATAGAGAGTGAAACGTGACGAAGGAGGGTGAAAGAGGGCGAAACGAAACGAAGGCGGGTGGAACAGAGCGATACAAGACGAAGGAGGGTGAAAGAGAGCGAAACGAGACGAAGGGGGGTGAAAGTGAGCAAAACGAGACGAAGGAGTGTAAAACAGAGCGAAACGAGACGAAGGAGGGTGAAAGAGAGCGAAAGGAGTCGAAGGAGGGTGAAAGAGAGCGAAACGAGAAGAAGGAGGGTGAAAGAGAGCGAAACGAGACGAAGGAGGATGAAAGAGAGCGAAACGAGATGAAGGAGGGTCAAAGAGAGCGAAACGAGATGAAGGAGGGTGAAAGAGAGCGAAACGAGACGAAGGAGGGTGAAAGTGAGCAAAACGAGACGAAGGAGTGTAAAACAGAGCGAAACGAGACGAAGGAGGGTGCAAGAGAGCTAAACGAGATGAAGGAGGGTCAAAGAGAGCGAAACAAGACGGTGGAGGGTGAAAGAGAGCGAAACGAGACGAAGGAGGGTGAAAGAGAGCAAAACGAGACGATGGAGGGTGAAAGAGAGCGAAACGAGAGGAAGGAGGGTGAAAGAGAGCGAAACGAGACGAAGGAGGGTGAAAGAGAGCGAAACGAGATGAAGGAGGGTGGAATGAAGAGCGAAACGAGACGAAGGAGGGTGAAATAGAGAGAAACGAGACGGAGGAAGGTGAAAGAGAGCGAAACGAGACGAAGGAAGGTGAAAGAGAGCGAAACGAGACGAAGGAGGGTGAAAGAGAGTGAAACGAGACGAAGGAGGGTGAAAGAGAGCGAAACGAGATGAAGGAGGGTGGAAGAGAGCGAAACGAGACGAAGGAGGGTGAAATAGAGAGAAACGAGACGAAGGAAGGTGAAAGAGAGCGAAAGGAGACGAAGGAAGGTGAAAGAGAGCGAAACGAGACGAAGGAGGTTGAAAGAGAGCGAAACGAGACGAAGGAGGGTGAAAGAGAGCGAAACGAGAAGAAGGAGGGTGAAAGAGAGCGAAACGAGACGAAGGAGGGTGAAAGAGAGCGAAACGAGATGAAGGAGGGTCAAAGAGAGCGAAACGAGATGAAGGAGGGTGAAAGAGAGCGAAACGAGATGAAGGAGGGTGAAAGAGAGCTAAACGAGACGAAGGAGGGTCACAGAGAGCGAAACGAGACGAAAGAGGGTAAAAGAGAGCGAAACGAGACGGTGGAGGGTGAAAGAGAGCGAAACGAGACGAAGGAGGGTGAAAGAGAGCGAAACAAGACGAAGGAGGGCGAAAGAGAGCGAAACGAGAGGAAGGAGGGTGAAAGAGATCGAAACGAGATGAAGGAGGGTGAAAGAGAGCGAAACGAGACGAAGGAGGGTGAAAGAGAGCGAAACGAGATGAAGGAGGGTGAAAGAGAGCGAAAGGAGTCGAAGGAGGGTGAAAGAGAGCGGAACGAGATGAAGGAGGGTGAAAGAGAACGAAACGAGACGAAGGAGGGTGATAGAGAGTGAAACGTGACGAAGGAGGGTGAAAGAGGGCGAAACGAGATGAAGGAGGGTGGAAGAGAGCGAAACGAGACGAAGGAGGGTGAAATAGAGAGAAACGAGACGAAGGAAGGTGAAAGAGAGCGAAAGGAGACGAAGGAAGGTGAAAGAGAGCGAAACGAGACGAAGGAGGTTGAAAGAGAGCGAAACGAGACGAAGGAGGGTGAAAGAGAGCGAAACGAGAAGAAGGAGGGTGAAAGAGAGCGAAACGAGACGAAGGAGGGTGAAAGAGAGCGAAACGAGATGAAGGAGGGTCA
This sequence comes from Scyliorhinus torazame, assembly GCF_047496885.1. Taxonomy (NCBI): domain Eukaryota; kingdom Metazoa; phylum Chordata; class Chondrichthyes; order Carcharhiniformes; family Scyliorhinidae; genus Scyliorhinus; species Scyliorhinus torazame. Next base: position 159,510 of record NW_027308109.1, read on the forward strand.
AAGAGAGCGAAACGAGATGAAGGAGGGTGATAGAGAGCGAAACGAGATGAAGGAGGGTGAAAGAGAGCTAAACGAGACGAAGGAGGGTCACAGAGAGCGAAACGAGACGAAAGAGGGTAAAAGAGAGCGAAACGAGACGGTGGTGGGTGAAAGAGAGCGAAACGAGACGAAGGAGGGTGAAAGAGAGCGAAACAAGACGAAGGAGGGCGAAAGAGAGCGAAACGAGAGGAAGGAGGGTGAAAGAGATCGAAACGAGATGAAGGAGGGTGAAAGAGAGCGAAACGAGACGAAGGAGGGTGAAAGAGAGCGAAACGAGATGAAGGAGGGTGAAAGAGAGCGAAAGGAGTCGAAGGAGGGTGAAAGAGAGCGGAACGAGACGAAGGAGGGTGAAAGAGAACGAAACGAGACGAAGGAGGGTGATAGAGAGTGAAACGTGACGAAGGAGGGTGAAAGAGGGCGAAACGAAACGAAGGCGGGTGGAACAGAGCGATACAAGACGAAGGAGGGTGAAAGAGAGCGAAACGAGACGAAGGAGGGTGAAAGTGAGCAAAACGAGACGAAGGAGTGTAAAACAGAGCGAAACGAGACGAAGGAGGGTGAAAGAGAGCGAAAGGAGTCGAAGGAGGGTGAAAGAGAGCGAAACGAGAAGAAGGAGGGTGAAAGAGAGCGAAACGAGACGAAGGAGGATGAAAGAGAGCGAGACGAGATGAAGAAGGGTCAAAGAGAGCGAAACGAGATGAAGGAGGGTGAAAGAGAGCGAAACGAGATGAAGGAGGGTGAAAGAGAGCTAAACGAGACGAAGGAGGGTCACAGAGAGCGAAACGAGACGAAAGAGGGTAAAAGAGAGCGAAACGAGACGGTGGAGGGTGAAAGAGAGCGAAAAGAGATGAAGGAGGATGAAAGAGAGTGAAAGGAGTCGAAGGAGGGTGAAAGAGAGCGGAACGAGACGAAGGAGGGTGAAAGAGAACGAAACGAGACGAAGGAGGGTGATAGAGTGTGAAACGAGACGAAGGAGGGTGAAAGAGGGCGAAACGAAACGAAGGCGGGTGGAAAAGAGCGATACAAGACGAAGGAGGGTGAAAGAGAGCGAAACGAGACGAAGGAGGGTGAAAGAGAGCAAAACGAGACGAAGGAGTGTAAAACAGAGCGAAACGAGACGAAGGAGGGTGCAAGAGAGCTAAACGAGACGAAGGAGGGTCAAAGAGAGCGAAACAAGATGGTGGAGGGTGAAAGAGAGCGAAACGAGACGAAGGAGGGTGAAAGAGGGCAAAACGAGACGATGGAGAGTGAAAGAGAGCGAAACGAGAGGAAGGAGGGTGAAAGAGAGCGAAACGAGACGAAGGAGTGTGAAAGAGAGCGAAACGAGATGAAGGAGGGTGGAAGAGAGCGAAACGAGATGAAGGAGGGTGAAATAGAGAGAAACGAGACGAAGGAAGGTGAAAGAGAGCGAAACGAGGCCAAGGAAGGTGAAAGAGAGCGAAATGAGAGAAAGAAGGGTGAAAGAGAGCAAAACGAGACGAAGGAAGGTGAAAGAGGGCGAAGCGAGACGAAGGAGCATGAAAGAGAGCGAAACGAGATGAAGGAGGGTAAAAGAGAGCGAAACGAGACGAAGGAGGGTGAAAGAGAGCGGAACGAGACGGTGGAGGGTGAAAGAGAGCGAAACGAGACGAAGGAGAGTGAAAGAGAGTGAAACAAGACGATGGATGTTGAAAGAGAGCGAATCGAGAGGAAGGAGGGTGAAAGAGAGCGAACGAGACGAAGGAGGGTCAAAGAGAGCGAAACGAGACGAAAGAGGGTAAAAGAGAGCGAAACGAGACGGTGGAGGGGGAAAGAGAGCGAAACGAGACGAAGGAGAGTGAAAGAGAGCGAAACAAGACGATGGATGGTGAAAGAGAGCGAAACGAGAGGAAGGAGGGTGAAAGAGAGCGAAACAAGACGATGGTGGGTGAAAGAGAGCGAAACTAGAGGAAGGAGGGTGAAAGAGAGCGAAACGAGACAAAGGAGGGTGAAAGAGAGCGAACTGAGACGAAGGAGGGTGAAAGAGAGCGAAACGAGACGAAGGAGGGTGAAAGAGAGCGAAACGAGACGAAGAAAGGTGAAAGAGAGCGAAACGAGACTTGGAGGGTGAAAGAGAGCGAAAGGAGATGAAGGAGGGTGAAAGAGAGCAAAAGGAGTTGAAGGAGGGTGAAAGAGAGTGGAACGAGACGAAGGAGGGTGAAGGAGACCGAAACGAGACGAAGGAGGGTGAAAGAGAGCGAAACGAGACGAAGGAAGGTGAAAGAGAGCGAAACGAGACAAAGGAGGGTGAAAGAGAGCGAAACGAGACGAAGGAGGGTGAAAGAGAACGAAACGAGACGAAGGAGGGTGATAGAGAGTGAAACGAGACTTGGAGGGTGAAAGAGAGCGAAAGGAGATGAAGGAGGGTGAAAGAGAGCGAAATGAGACGAAGGAGGGTGAAAGAGAGCGAAAGGAGTCGAAGGAGGGTGAAAGAGAGCGAAACGAGAAGAAGGAGGGTGAAAGAGAGCGAAACGAGACGAAGGAGGATGAAAGAGAGCGAAACGAGATGAAGGAGGGTCAAAGAGAGCGAAACGAGATGAAGGAGGGTGAAAGAGAGCGAAACGAGATGAAGGAGGGTGAAAGAGAGCTAAACGAGACGAAGGAGGGTCACAGAGAGCGAAACGAGACGAAAGAGGGTAAAAGAGAGCGAAACGAGACGGTGGAGCGTGAAAATGAGCGAAACGTGATGATGGAGGATGAAAGAGAGTGAAAGGAGTCGAAGGAGGGTGAAAGAGAACGGAACGAGACGAAGGAGGGTGAAAGAGAACGAAACGAGACGAAGGAGGGTGATAGAGAGTGAAACGAGACGAAGGAGGGTGAAAGAGGGCGAAACGAAACAAAGGCGGGTGGAACAGAGCGATACAAGACGAAGGAGGGTGAAAGAGAGCGAAACGAGACGAAGGAGGGTGAAAGAGAGCAAAACGAGACGAAGGAGTGTAAAACAGAGCGAAACGAGACGAAGGAGGGTGCAAGAGAGCTAAACGAGACGAAGGAGGGTCAAAGAGAGCAAAACGAGACGAAGGAGGGTGAAAGAGAGCGAAACGAGATGAAGGAGGGTGGAAGAGAGCGAAACGAGACGAAGGAGGGTGAAATAGAGAGAAACGAGACGAAGGAAGGTGAAAGAGAGCGAAACGATACGAAGGAAGGTGAAAGAGAGCGAAACGAGAGAAAGAAGGGTGAAAGAGAGCAAAACGAGACGAAGGAGGGTGAAAGAGGGCGAAGCGAGACGAAGGAGCATGAGAGAGAGCGAAACGAGATGAAGGAGGGTAAAAGAGAGCGAAACGAGACGAAGGAGGGTGAAAGAGAGCGGAACGAGACGGTGGAGGGAGAAAGAGAGCGAAACGAGACGAAGGAGAGTGAAAGAGAGTGAAACAAGACGATGGATGTTGAAAGAGAGCGAATCGAGAGGAAGGAGGGTGAAAGATAGCGAACGAGACGAAGGAGGGTCAAAGAGAGCGAAACGAGACGAAAGAGGGTAAAAGAGAGCGAAACGAGACGGTGGAGGGTGAAAGAGAGCGAAACGAGACGAAGGAGAGTGAAAGAGAGTGAAACAAGACGATGGATGGTGAAAGAGAGCGAAACGAGAGGAAGGAGGGTGAAAGAGAGCGAAACAAGACGATGGTGGGTGAAAGAGAGCGAAACGAGAGGAAGGAGGGTGAAAGAGAGCGAAACGAGACGAAGGAAGGTGAAAGAGAGCGAAACGAGACGAAGGAAGGTGAAAGAGAGCGAAACGAGAGAAAGAAGGGTGAAAGAGAGCAAAACGAGACGAAGGAGGGTGAAAGAGGGCGAAGCGAGACGAAGGAGCATGAAAGAGAGCGAAACGAGATGAAGGAGGGTAAAAGAGAGCGAACCGAGACGAAGGAGGGTGAAAGAGAGCGGAACGAGACGGTGGAGGGAGAAAGAGAGCGAAACGAGACGAAGGAGAGTCAAAGAGAGTGAAACAAGACGATGGATGTTGAAAGAGAGCGAATCGAGAGGAAGGAGGGTGAAAGAGAGCGAACGAGACGAAGGAGGGTCAAAGAGAGCGAAACGAGACGAAAGAGGGTAAAAGAGAGCGAAACGAGACGGTGGAGGGTGAAAGAGAGCGAAACGAGACGAAGGAGAGTGAAAGAGAGCGAAACAAGACGATGGATGGTGAAAGAGAGCGAAACGAGAGGAAGGAGGGTGAAAGAGAGCGAAACAAGACGATGGTGGGTGAAAGAGAGCGAAACAAGAGGAAGGAGGGTGAAAGAGAGCGAAACGAGACAAAGGAGGGTGAAAGAGAGCAAAATGAGACGAAGGAGGGTGAAAGAGAGCGAAACGAGACGAAGGAGGGTGAAAGAGAGCGAAACGAGACGAAGAAAGGTGAAAGAGAGTGAAACGAGACTTGGAGGGTGAAAGAGAGCGAAAGGAGATGAAGGAGGGTGAAAGAGAGTGAAACGAGACGAAGGAGGGTGAAAGAGAGCGAAACGAGAAGAAGGAGGGGGAAAGAGAGCGAAACGAGACGAAGGAGGGTGAAAGAGAGCGAAACGAGATGAAGGGGGGTCAAAGAGAGCGAAACGAGATGACGGAGGGTGAAAGAGAGTGAAACGAGATGAAGGAGGGTGAAAGAGAGCTAAACGAGACGAAGGAGGGTCACAGAGAGCGAAACGAGATGAAGGAGGGTCAAAGAGAGCGAAACGAGATGAAGGAGGGTGAAAGAGAGTGAAACGAGATGAAGGAGGGTGAAAGAGAGCTAAACGAGACGAAGGAGGGTCACAGAGAGCGAAACGAGATGAAAGAGGGTAAAAGAGAGCGAAACGAGACGGGGGAGGGTGAAAGAGAGCGAAACGAGATGAAGGAGGGTGAAAGAGAGCGAAACAAGACGAAGGAGGGCGAAAGAGAGCGAAACGAGAGGAAGGAGGGTGAAAGAGATCGAAACGAGATGAAGGAGGGTGAAAGAGAGCGAAACGAGACGAAGGAGGGTGAAAGAGAGCGAAACGAGATGAAGGAGGGTGAAAGAGAGCGAAAGGAGTCGAAGGAGGGTGAAAGAGAGCGGAACGAGACGAAGGAGGGTGAAAGAGAACGAAACGAGACGAAGGAGGGTGATAGAGAGTGAAACGAGACGAAGGAGGGTGAAAGAGGGCGAAACGAAACGAAGGCGGGTGAAAGTGAGCAAAACGAGACGAAGGAGTGTAAAACAGAGCGAAACGAGACGAAGGAGGGTGCAAGAGAGCTAAACGAGACGAAGGAGGGTCAAAGAGAGCGAAACAAGACGGTGGAGGGTGAAAGAGAGCGAAACGAGACGAAGGAGGGTGAAAGAGAGCAAAACGAGACGATGGAGGGTGAAAGAGAGCGAAACGAGAGGAAGGAGGGTGAAAGAGAGCGAAACGAGACGAAGGAGGGTGAAAGAGAGCGAAACGAGATGAAGGAGGGTGGAAGAGAGCGAAACGAGACGAAGGAGGGTGAAGTAGAGAGAAACGAGACGAAGGAAGGTGAAAGAGAGCGAAACGAGACGAAGGAAGGTGAAAGAGAGCGAAACGAGACGAAGGAGGGTGAAAGAGAGTGAAACGAGACGAAGGAGGGTGAAAGAGAGCGAAACGAGATGAAGGAGGGTGGAAGAGAGCGAAACGAGATGAAGGAGGGTGAAATAGAGAGAAACGAGACGAAGGAAGGTGAAAGAGAGCGAAACGAGACGAAGGAAGGTGAAAGAGAGCGAAACGAGACGAAGGAGGATGAAAGAGAGCTAAACGAGACGAAGGAGGGTGAAAGAGAGCGAAACGAGAAGAAGGAGGGTGAAAGAGAGCGAAACGAGACGAAGGAGGGTCACAGAGAGCGAAACGAGACGAAAGAGGGTAAAAGAGAGCGAAACGAGACGGTGGAGCGTGAAAATGAGCGAAACGTGATGATGGAGGATGAAAGAGAGTGAAAGGAGTCGAAGGAGGGTGAAAGAGAACGGAACGAGACGAAGGAGGGTGAAAGAGAACGAAACGAGACGAAGGAGGGTGATAGAGAGTGAAACGAGACGAAGGAGGGTGAAAGAGGGCGAAACGAAACAAAGGCGGGTGGAACAGAGCGATACAAGACGAAGGAGGGTGAAAGAGAGCGAAACGAGACGAAGGAGGGTGAAAGAGAGCAAAACGAGACGAAGGAGTGTAAAACAGAGCGAAACGAGACGAAGGAGGGTGCAAGAGAGCTAAACGAGACGAAGGAGGGTCAAAGAGAGCAAAACGAGACGAAGGAGGGTGAAAGAGAGCGAAACGAGATGAAGGAGGGTGGAAGAGAGCGAAACGAGACGAAGGAGGGTGAAATAGAGAGAAACGAGACGAAGGAAGGTGAAAGAGAGCGAAACGATACGAAGGAAGGTGAAAGAGAGCGAAACGAGAGAAAGAAGGGTGAAAGAGAGCAAAACGAGACGAAGGAGGGTGAAAGAGGGCGAAGCGAGACGAAGGAGCATGAAAGAGAGCGAAACGAGATGAAGGAGGGTAAAAGAGAGCGAAACGAGACGAAGGAGGGTGAAAGAGAGCGGAACGAGACGGTGGAGGGAGAAAGAGAGCGAAACGAGACGAAGGAGAGTGAAAGAGAGTGAAACAAGACGATGGATGTTGAAAGAGAGCGAATCGAGAGGAAGGAGGGTGAAAGATAGCGAACGAGACGAAGGAGGGTCAAAGAGAGCGAAACGAGACGAAAGAGGGTAAAAGAGAGCGAAACGAGACGGTGGAGGGTGAAAGAGAGCGAAACGAGACGAAGGAGAGTGAAAGAGAGTGAAACAAGACGATGGATGGTGAAAGAGAGCGAAACGAGAGGAAGGAGGGTGAAAGAGAGCGAAACAAGACGATGGTGGGTGAAAGAGAGCGAAACGAGAGGAAGGAGGGTGAAAGAGAGCGAAACGAGACGAAGGAAGGTGAAAGAGAGCGAAACGAGACGAAGGAAGGTGAAAGAGAGCGAAACGAGAGAAAGAAGGGTGAAAGAGAGCAAAACGAGACGAAGGAGGGTGAAAGAGGGCGAAGCGAGACGAAGGAGCATGAAAGAGAGCGAAACGAGATGAAGGAGGGTAAAAGAGAGCGAACCGAGACGAAGGAGGGTGAAAGAGAGCGGAACGAGACGGTGGAGGGAGAAAGAGAGCGAAACGAGACGAAGGAGAGTCAAAGAGAGTGAAACAAGACGATGGATGTTGAAAGAGAGCGAATCGAGAGGAAGGAGGGTGAAAGAGAGCGAACGAGACGAAGGAGGGTCAAAGAGAGCGAAACGAGACGAAAGAGGGTAAAAGAGAGCGAAACGAGACGGTGGAGGGTGAAAGAGAGCGAAACGAGACGAAGGAGAGTGAAAGAGAGCGAAACAAGACGATGGATGGTGAAAGAGAGCGAAACGAGAGGAAGGAGGGTGAAAGAGAGCGAAACAAGACGATGGTGGGTGAAAGAGAGCGAAACAAGAGGAAGGAGGGTGAAAGAGAGCGAAACGAGACAAAGGAGGGTGAAAGAGAGCAAAATGAGACGAAGGAGGGTGAAAGAGAGCGAAACGAGACGAAGGAGGGTGAAAGAGAGCGAAACGAGACGAAGAAAGGTGAAAGAGAGTGAAACGAGACTTGGAGGGTGAAAGAGAGCGAAAGGAGATGAAGGAGGGTGAAAGAGAGTGAAACGAGACGAAGGAGGGTGAAAGAGAGCGAAACGAGAAGAAGGAGGGGGAAAGAGAGCGAAACGAGACGAAGGAGGGTGAAAGAGAGCGAAACGAGATGAAGGGGGGTCAAAGAGAGCGAAACGAGATGACGGAGGGTGAAAGAGAGTGAAACGAGATGAAGGAGGGTGAAAGAGAGCTAAACGAGACGAAGGAGGGTCACAGAGAGCGAAACGAGATGAAGGAGGGTCAAAGAGAGCGAAACGAGATGAAGGAGGGTGAAAGAGAGTGAAACGAGATGAAGGAGGGTGAAAGAGAGCTAAACGAGACGAAGGAGGGTCACAGAGAGCGAAACGAGATGAAAGAGGGTAAAAGAGAGCGAAACGAGACGGGGGAGGGTGAAAGAGAGCGAAACGAGATGAAGGAGGGTGAAAGAGAGCGAAACAAGACGAAGGAGGGCGAAAGAGAGCGAAACGAGAGGAAGGAGGGTGAAAGAGATCGAAACGAGATGAAGGAGGGTGAAAGAGAGCGAAACGAGACGAAGGAGGGTGAAAGAGAGCGAAACGAGATGAAGGAGGGTGAAAGAGAGCGAAAGGAGTCGAAGGAGGGTGAAAGAGAGCGGAACGAGACGAAGGAGGGTGAAAGAGAACGAAACGAGACGAAGGAGGGTGATAGAGAGTGAAACGAGACGAAGGAGGGTGAAAGAGGGCGAAACGAAACGAAGGCGGGTGAAAGTGAGCAAAACGAGACGAAGGAGTGTAAAACAGAGCGAAACGAGACGAAGGAGGGTGCAAGAGAGCTAAACGAGACGAAGGAGGGTCAAAGAGAGCGAAACAAGACGGTGGAGGGTGAAAGAGAGCGAAACGAGACGAAGGAGGGTGAAAGAGAGCAAAACGAGACGATGGAGGGTGAAAGAGAGCGAAACGAGAGGAAGGAGGGTGAAAGAGAGCGAAACGAGACGAAGGAGGGTGAAAGAGAGCGAAACGAGATGAAGGAGGGTGGAAGAGAGCGAAACGAGACGAAGGAGGGTGAAGTAGAGAGAAACGAGACGAAGGAAGGTGAAAGAGAGCGAAACGAGACGAAGGAAGGTGAAAGAGAGCGAAACGAGACGAAGGAGGGTGAAAGAGAGTGAAACGAGACGAAGGAGGGTGAAAGAGAGCGAAACGAGATGAAGGAGGGTGGAAGAGAGCGAAACGAGATGAAGGAGGGTGAAATAGAGAGAAACGAGACGAAGGAAGGTGAAAGAGAGCGAAACGAGACGAAGGAAGGTGAAAGAGAGCGAAACGAGACGAAGGAGGTTGAAAGAGAGCTAAACGAGACGAAGGAGGGTGAAAGAGAGCGAAACGAGAAGAAGGAGGGTGAAAGAGAGCGAAACGAGACGAAGGAGGGTGAAAGAGAGCGAAACGAGACGAAGGAGGGTGAAAGAGAGCGAAACGAGATGAAGGAGGGTCAAAGAGAGCGAAACGAGATGAAGGAGGGTGAAAGAGAGCGAAACGAGATGAAGGAGGGTGAAAGAGAGCTAAACGAGACGAAGGAGGGTGACAGAGAGCGAAACGAGACGAAAGAGGGTAAAAGAGAGCGAAACGAGACGATGGTGGGTGAAAGAGAGCGAAACGAGAGGAAGGAGGGTGAAAGAGAGCGAAACGAGACAAAGGAGGGTGAAAGAGAGCGAAACGAGATGAAGGAGGGTCAAAGAGAGCGAAACGAGATGAAGGAGGGTGAAAGAGAGTGAAACGAGATGAAGGAGGGTGAAAGAGAGCTAAACGAGGCGAAGGAGGGTCACAGAGAGCGAAACGAGATGAAGGAGGGTCAAAGAGAGCGAAACGAGATGAAGGAGGGTGAAAGAGAGTGAAACGAGATGAAGGAGGGTGAAAGAGAGCTAAACGAGACGAAGGAGGGTCACAGAGAGCGAAACGAGACGAAAGAGGGTAAAAGAGAGCGAAACGAGACGGTGGAGGGTGAAAGAGAGCGAAACGAGACGAAGGAGGGTGAAAGAGAGCGAAACAAGACGAAGGAGGGCGAAAGAGAGCGAAACGAGAGGAAGGAGGGTGAAAGAGATCGAAACGAGATGAAGGAGGGTGAAAGAGAGCGAAACGAGATGAAGGAGGGTGATAGAGAGCGAAACGAGATGAAGGAGGGTGAAAGAGAGCGAAAGGAGTCGAAGGAGGGTGAAAGAGAGCGGAACGAGACGAAGGGGGGTGAAAGAGAACGAAACGAGACGAAGGAGGGTGATAGAGAGTGAAACGAGACGAAGGAGGGTGAAAGAGGGCGAAACGAACCGAAGGCGGGTGGAACAGAGCGATACAAGACGAAGGAGGGTGAAAGAGAGCGAAACGAGATGAAGGAGGGTCAAAGAGAGCGAAACGAGACGAAGGAGGGTGCAAGAGAGCTAAACGAGATGAAGGAGGGTTAAAGAGAGTAAACAAGATGGTGGAGGGTGAAAGAGAGCGAAACGAGACGACGGAGGGTGAAAGAGAGCAAAACGAGACGATGGAGGGTGAAAGAGAGCGAAACGAGAGGAAGGAGGGTGAAAGAGAGCGAAACGAGACGAAGGAGGGTGAAAGAGAGCGAAACGAGATGAAGGAGGGTGGAAGAGAGCGAAACGAGACGAAGGAGGGTGAAATAGAGCGAAACGAGACGAAGGAAGGTGAAAGAGAGCGTAACGATACGAAGGAGGGTGAAAGAGAGTGAAACGAGATGAAGGAGGGTAAAGAGAGCGAAACGAGATGAAGGAGGGTGGAAGAGAGCGAAACGAGATGAAGGAGGGTGAAATAGAGAGAAATGAGACGAAGGAAGGTGAAAGAGAGCGAAATGAGACGAAGGAAGGTGAAAGAGAGCGAAACGAGACGAAGGAGGTTGAAAGAGAGCTAAACGAGACGAAGGAGGGTGAAAGAGAGCAAAACGAGAAGAAGGAGGGTGAAAGAGAGCGAAACGAGACGAAGGAGGGTGAAAGAGAGCGAAACGAGATGAAGGAGGGTCAAAGAGAGCGAAAGGAGTCGAAGGAGGGTGAAAGAGAGCGGAACGAGACGAAGGAGGGTGAAAGAGAACGAAACGAGACGAAGGAGGGTGATAGAGAGTGAAACGAGACGAAGGAGAGTGAAAGAGGGCGAAACGAAACGAAGGCGGGTGGAACAGAGCGATACAAGACGAAGGAGGGTGAAAGAGAGCGAAACGAGACGAAGGAGGGTGAAAGTGAGCAAAACGAGACGAAGGAGTGTAAAACAGAGCGAAACGAGACGAAGGAGGGTGCAAGAGAGCTAAACGAGACGAAGGAGGGTCAAAGAGAGCGAAACAAGACGGTGGAGGGTGAAAGAGAGCGAAACGAGACGAAGGAGGGTGAAAGAGAGCAAAACGAGACGATGGAGGGTGAAAGAGAGCGAAACGAGAGGAAGGAGGGTGAAAGAGAGCGAAACGAGACGAAGGAGGGTGAAAGAGAGCGAAACGAGATGAAGGAGGGTGGAAGAGAGCGAAACGAGACGATGGAGGGTGAAATAGAGAGAAACGAGACGAAGGAAGGTGAAAGAGAGCGAAACGAGACGAAGGAATGTGAAAGAGAGCGAAACGAGACGAAGGAGGGTGAAAGAGAGTGAAACGAGACGAAGGAGGGTGAAAGAGAGCGAAACGAGATGAAGGAGGGTGGAAGAGAGCGAAACGAGATGAAGGAGGGTGAAATAGAGAGAAACGAGACGAAGGAAGGTGAAAGAGAGCGAAACGAGACGAAGGAAGGTGAAAGAGAGCGAAACGAGACGAAGGAGGTTGAAAGAGAGCTAAACGAGACGAAGGAGGGTGAAAGAGAGCGAAACGAGAAGAAGGAGGGTGAAAGAGAGCGAAACGAGACGAAGGAGGGTGAAAGAGACCGAAACGAGACGAAGGAGGGTGAAAGAGAGCGGAACGAGATGAAGGAGGGTCAAAGAGAGCGAAACGAGATGAAGGAGGGTGAAAGAGAGCGAAACGAGATGAAGGAGGGTGAAAGAGAGCTAAACGAGACGAAGGAGGGTGAAAGAGAGTGAAACGAGACGAAGGAGGGTGAAAGAGGGCGAAACGAAACGAAGGCGGGTGAAAGTGAGCAAAACGAGACGAAGGAGTGTAAAACAGAGCGAAACGAGACGAAGGAGGGTGCAAGAGAGCTAAACGAGACGAAGGAGGGTCAAAGAGAGCGAAACAAGACGGTGGAGGGTGAAAGAGAGCGAAACGAGACGAAGGAGGGTGAAAGAGAGCAAAACGAGACGATGGAGGGTGAAAGAGAGCGAAACGAGAGGAAGGAGGGTGAAAGAGAGCGAAACGAGACGAAGGAGGGTGAAAGAGAGCGAAACGAGATGAAGGAGGGTGGAAGAGAGCGAAACGAGACGAAGGAGGGTGAAGTAGAGAGAAACGAGACGAAGGAAGGTGAAAGAGAGCGAAACGAGACGAAGGAAGGTGAAAGAGAGCGAAACGAGACGAAGGAGGGTGAAAGAGAGTGAAACGAGACGAAGGAGGGTGAAAGAGAGCGAAACGAGATGAAGGAGGGTGGAAGAGAGCGAAACGAGATGAAGGAGGGTGAAATAGAGAGAAACGAGACGAAGGAAGGTGAAAGAGAGCGAAACGAGACGAAGGAAGGTGAAAGAGAGCGAAACGAGACGAAGGAGGTTGAAAGAGAGCTAAACGAGACGAAGGAGGGTGAAAGAGAGCGAAACGAGAAGAAGGAGGGTGAAAGAGAGCGAAACGAGACGAAGGAGGGTCACAGAGAGCGAAACGAGACGAAAGAGGGTAAAAGAGAGCGAAACGAGACGGTGGAGCGTGAAAATGAGTGAAACGTGATGATGGAGGATGAAAGAGAGTGAAAGGAGTCGAAGGAGGGTGAAAGAGAACGGAACGAGACGAAGGAGGGTGAAAGAGAACGAAACGAGACGAAGGAGGGTGATAGAGAGTGAAACGAGACGAAGGAGGGTGAAAGAGGGCGAAACGAAACAAAGGCGGGTGGAACAGAGCGATACAAGACGAAGGAGGGTGAAAGAGAGCGAAACGAGACGAAGGAGGGTGAAAGAGAGCAAAACGAGACGAAGGAGTGTAAAACAGAGCGAAACGAGACGAAGGAGGGTGCAAGAGAGCTAAACGAGACGAAGGAGGGTCAAAGAGAGCAAAACGAGACGAAGGAGGGTGAAAGAGAGCGAAACGAGATGAAGGAGGGTGGAAGAGAGCGAAACGAGACGAAGGAGGGTGAAATAGAGAGAAACGAGACGAAGGAAGGTGAAAGAGAGCGAAACGATACGAAGGAAGGTGAAAGAGAGCGAAACGAGAGAAAGAAGGGTGAAAGAGAGCAAAACGAGACGAAGGAGGGTGAAAGAGGGCGAAGCGAGACGAAGGAGCATGAAAGAGAGCGAAACGAGATGAAGGAGGGTAAAAGAGAGCGAAACGAGACGAAGGAGGGTGAAAGAGAGCGGAACGAGACGGTGGAGGGAGAAAGAGAGCGAAACGAGACGAAGGAGAGTGAAAGAGAGTGAAACAAGACGATGGATGTTGAAAGAGAGCGAATCGAGAGGAAGGAGGGTGAAAGATAGCGAACGAGACGAAGGAGGGTCAAAGAGAGCGAAACGAGACGAAAGAGGGTAAAAGAGAGCGAAACGAGACGGTGGAGGGTGAAAGAGAGCGAAACGAGACGAAGGAGAGTGAAAGAGAGTGAAACAAGACGATGGATGGTGAAAGAGAGCGAAACGAGAGGAAGGAGGGTGAAAGAGAGCGAAACAAGACGATGGTGGGTGAAAGAGAGCGAAACGAGAGGAAGGAGGGTGAAAGAGAGCGAAACGAGACGAAGGAAGGTGAAAGAGAGCGAAACGAGACGAAGGAAGGTGAAAGAGAGCGAAACGAGAGAAAGAAGGGTGAAAGAGAGCAAAACGAGACGAAGGAGGGTGAAAGAGGGCGAAGCGAGACGAAGGAGCATGAAAGAGAGCGAAACGAGATGAAGGAGGGTAAAAGAGAGCGAACCGAGACGAAGGAGGGTGAAAGAGAGCGGAACGAGACGGTGGAGGGAGAAAGAGAGCGAAACGAGACGAAGGAGAGTCAAAGAGAGTGAAACAAGACGATGGATGTTGAAAGAGAGCGAATCGAGAGGAAGGAGGGTGAAAGAGAGCGAACGAGACGAAGGAGGGTCAAAGAGAGCGAAACGAGACGAAAGAGGGTAAAAGAGAGCGAAACGAGACGGTGGAGGGTGAAAGAGAGCGAAACGAGACGAAGGAGAGTGAAAGAGAGCGAAACAAGACGATGGATGGTGAAAGAGAGCGAAACGAGAGGAAGGAGGGTGAAAGAGAGCGAAACAAGACGATGGTGGGTGAAAGAGAGCGAAACAAGAGGAAGGAGGGTGAAAGAGAGCGAAACGAGACAAAGGAGGGTGAAAGAGAGCAAAATGAGACGAAGGAGGGTGAAAGAGAGCGAAACGAGACGAAGGAGGGTGAAAGAGAGCGAAACGAGACGAAGAAAGGTGAAAGAGAGTGAAACGAGACTTGGAGGGTGAAAGAGAGCGAAAGGAGATGAAGGAGGGTGAAAGAGAGTGAAACGAGACGAAGGAGGGTGAAAGAGAGCGAAACGAGAAGAAGGAGGGGGAAAGAGAGCGAAACGAGACGAAGGAGGGTGAAAGAGAGCGAAACGAGATGAAGGGGGGTCAAAGAGAGCGAAACGAGATGACGGAGGGTGAAAGAGAGTGAAACGAGATGAAGGAGGGTGAAAGAGAGCTAAACGAGACGAAGGAGGGTCACAGAGAGCGAAACGAGATGAAGGAGGGTCAAAGAGAGCGAAACGAGATGAAGGAGGGTGAAAGAGAGTGAAACGAGATGAAGGAGGGTGAAAGAGAGCTAAACGAGACGAAGGAGGGTCACAGAGAGCGAAACGAGATGAAAGAGGGTAAAAGAGAGCGAAACGAGACGGGGGAGGGTGAAAGAGAGCGAAACGAGATGAAGGAGGGTGAAAGAGAGCGAAACAAGACGAAGGAGGGCGAAAGAGAGCGAAACGAGAGGAAGGAGGGTGAAAGAGATCGAAACGAGATGAAGGAGGGTGAAAGAGAGCGAAACGAGACGAAGGAGGGTGAAAGAGAGCGAAACGAGATGAAGGAGGGTGAAAGAGAGCGAAAGGAGTCGAAGGAGGGTGAAAGAGAGCGGAACGAGACGAAGGAGGGTGAAAGAGAACGAAACGAGACGAAGGAGGGTGATAGAGAGTGAAACGAGACGAAGGAGGGTGAAAGAGGGCGAAACGAAACGAAGGCGGGTGAAAGTGAGCAAAACGAGACGAAGGAGTGTAAAACAGAGCGAAACGAGACGAAGGAGGGTGCAAGAGAGCTAAACGAGACGAAGGAGGGTCAAAGAGAGCGAAACAAGACGGTGGAGGGTGAAAGAGAGCGAAACGAGACGAAGGAGGGTGAAAGAGAGCAAAACGAGACGATGGAGGGTGAAAGAGAGCGAAACGAGAGGAAGGAGGGTGAAAGAGAGCGAAACGAGACGAAGGAGGGTGAAAGAGAGCGAAACGAGATGAAGGAGGGTGGAAGAGAGCGAAACGAGACGAAGGAGGGTGAAGTAGAGAGAAACGAGACGAAGGAAGGTGAAAGAGAGCGAAACGAGACGAAGGAAGGTGAAAGAGAGCGAAACGAGACGAAGGAGGGTGAAAGAGAGTGGAACGAGACGAAGGAGGGTGAAAGAGAGCGAAACGAGATGAAGGAGGGTGGAAGAGAGCGAAACGAGATGAAGGAGGGTGAAATAGAGAGAAACGAGACGAAGGAAGGTGAAAGAGAGCGAAACGAGACGAAGGAAGGTGAAAGAGAGCGAAACGAGACGAAGGAGGTTGAAAGAGAGCTAAACGAGACGAAGGAGGGTGAAAGAGAGCGAAACGAGAAGAAGGAGGGTGAAAGAGAGCGAAACGAGACGAAGGAGGGTGAAAGAGAGCGAAACGAGACGAAGGAGGGTGAAAGAGAGCGAAACGAGATGAAGGAGGGTCAAAGAGAGCGAAACGAGATGAAGGAGGGTGAAAGAGAGCGAAACGAGATGAAGGAGGGTGAAAGAGAGCTAAACGAGACGAAGGAGGGTGACAGAGAGCGAAACGAGACGAAAGAGGGTAAAAGAGAGCGAAACGAGACGATGGTGGGTGAAAGAGAGCGAAACGAGAGGAAGGAGGGTGAAAGAGAGCGAAACGAGACAAAGGAGGGTGAAAGAGAGCGAAACGAGATGAAGGAGGGTCAAAGAGAGCGAAACGAGATGAAGGAGGGTGAAAGAGAGTGAAACGAGATGAAGGAGGGTGAAAGAGAGCTAAACGAGGCGAAGGAGGGTCACAGAGAGCGAAACGAGATGAAGGAGGGTCAAAGAGAGCGAAACGAGATGAAGGAGGGTGAAAGAGAGTGAAACGAGATGAAGGAGGGTGAAAGAGAGCTAAACGAGACGAAGGAGGGTCACAGAGAGCGAAACGAGACGAAAGAGGGTAAAAGAGAGCGAAACGAGACGGTGGAGGGTGAAAGAGAGCGAAACGAGACGAAGGAGGGTGAAAGAGAGCGAAACAAGACGAAGGAGGGCGAAAGAGAGCGAAACGAGAGGAAGGAGGGTGAAAGAGATCGAAACGAGATGAAGGAGGGTGAAAGAGAGCGAAACGAGATGAAGGAGGGTGATAGAGAGCGAAACGAGATGAAGGAGGGTGAAAGAGAGCGAAAGGAGTCGAAGGAGGGTGAAAGAGAGCGGAACGAGACGAAGGGGGGTGAAAGAGAACGAAACGAGACGAAGGAGGGTGATAGAGAGTGAAACGAGACGAAGGAGGGTGAAAGAGGGCGAAACGAACCGAAGGCGGGTGGAACAGAGCGATACAAGACGAAGGAGGGTGAAAGAGAGCGAAACGAGATGAAGGAGGGTCAAAGAGAGCGAAACGAGACGAAGGAGGGTGCAAGAGAGCTAAACGAGATGAAGGAGGGTTAAAGAGAGTAAACAAGATGGTGGAGGGTGAAAGAGAGCGAAACGAGACGACGGAGGGTGAAAGAGAGCAAATCGAGACGATGGAGGGTGAAAGAGAGCGAAACGAGAGGAAGGAGGGTGAAAGAGAGCGAAACGAGACGAAGGAGGGTGAAAGAGAGCGAAACGAGATGAAGGAGGGTGGAAGAGAGCGAAACGAGACGAAGGAGGGTGAAAGAGAACGAAACGAGACGAAGGAGGGTGATAGAGAGTGAAACGAGACGAAGGAGAGTGAAAGAGGGCGAAACGAAACGAAGGCGGGTGGAACAGAGCGATACAAGACGAAGGAGGGTGAAAGAGAGCGAAACGAGACGAAGGAGGGTGAAAGTGAGCAAAACGAGACGAAGGAGTGTAAAACAGAGCGAAACGAGACGAAGGAGGGTGCAAGAGAGCTAAACGAGACGAAGGAGGGTCAAAGAGAGCGAAACAAGACGGTGGAGGGTGAAAGAGAGCGAAACGAGACGAAGGAGGGTGAAAGAGAGCAAAACGAGACGATGGAGGGTGAAAGAGAGCGAAACGAGAGGAAGGAGGGTGAAAGAGAGCGAAACGAGACGAAGGAGGGTGAAAGAGAGCGAAACGAGATGAAGGAGGGTGATAGAGAGTGAAACGAGACGAAGGAGGGTGAAAGAGGGCGAAACGAACCGAAGGCGGGTGGAACAGAGCGATACAAGACGAAGGAGGGTGAAAGAGAGCGAAACGAGATGAAGGAGGGTCAAAGAGAGCGAAACGAGACGAAGGAGGGTGCAAGAGAGCTAAACGAGATGAAGGAGGGTTAAAGAGAGTAAACAAGATGGTGGAGGGTGAAAGAGAGCGAAACGAGACGACGGAGGGTGAAAGAGAGCAAATCGAGACGATGGAGGGTGAAAGAGAGCGAAACGAGAGGAAGGAGGGTGAAAGAGAGCGAAACGAGACGAAGGAGGGTGAAAGAGAGCGAAACGAGATGAAGGAGGGTGGAAGAGAGCGAAACGAGACGAAGGAGGGTGAAAGAGAACGAAACGAGACGAAGGAGGGTGATAGAGAGTGAAACGAGACGAAGGAGAGTGAAAGAGGGCGAAACGAAACGAAGGCGGGTGGAACAGAGCGATACAAGACGAAGGAGGGTGAAAGAGAGCGAAACGAGACGAAGGAGGGTGAAAGTGAGCAAAACGAGACGAAGGAGTGTAAAACAGAGCGAAACGAGACGAAGGAGGGTGCAAGAGAGCTAAACGAGACGAAGGAGGGTCAAAGAGAGCGAAACAAGACGGTGGAGGGTGAAAGAGAGCGAAACGAGACGAAGGAGGGTGAAAGAGAGCAAAACGAGACGATGGAGGGTGAAAGAGAGCGAAACGAGAGGAAGGAGGGTGAAAGAGAGCGAAACGAGACGAAGGAGGGTGAAAGAGAGCGAAACGAGATGAAGGAGGGTGGAAGAGAGCGAAACGAGACGAAGGAGGGTGAAATAGAGAGAAACGAGACGAAGGAAGGTGAAAGAGAGCGAAACGAGACGAAGGAATGTGAAAGAGAGCGAAACGAGACGAAGGAGGGTGAAAGAGAGTGAAACGAGACGAAGGAGGGTGAAAGAGAGCGAAACGAGATGAAGGAGGGTGGAAGAGAGCGAAACGAGATGAAGGAGGGTGAAATAGAGAGAAACGAGACGAAGGAAGGTGAAAGAGAGCGAAACGAGACGAAGGAAGGTGAAAGAGAGCGAAACGAGACGAAGGAGGTTGAAAGAGAGCTAAACGAGACGAAGGAGGGTGAAAGAGAGCGAAACGAGAAGAAGGAGGGTGAAAGAGAGCGAAACGAGACGAAGGAGGGTGAAAGAGACCGAAACGAGACGAAGGAGGGTGAAAGAGAGCGGAACGAGATGAAGGAGGGTCAAAGAGAGCGAAACGAGATGAAGGAGGGTGAAAGAGAGCGAAACGAGATGAAGGAGGGTGAAAGAGAGCTAAACGAGACGAAGGAGGGTGACAGAGAGCGAAACGAGACGAAAGAGGGTAAAAGAGAGCGAAACGAGACGGTGGAGGGTGAAAGAGAGCGAAACGAGACGATGGTGGGTGAAAGAGAGCGAAACGAGAGGAAGGAGGGTGAAAGAGAGCGAAACGAGACAAAGGAGGGTGAAAGAGAGCGAAATGAGACGAAGGAGGGTGAAAGAGAGCGAAACGAGATGAAGGAGGGTCAAAGAGAGCGAAACGAGATGAAGGAGGGTGAAAGAGAGTGAAACGAGATGAAGGAGGGTGAAAGAGAGCTAAACGAGGCGAAGGAGGGTCACAGAGAGCGAAACGAGATGAAGGAGGGTCAAAGAGAGCGAAACGAGATGAAGGAGGGTGAAAGAGAGTGAAACGAGATGAAGGAGGGTGAAAGAGAGCTAAACGAGACGAAGGAGGGTCACAGAGAGCGAAACGAGACGAAAGAGGGTAAAAGAGAGCGAAACGAGACGGTGGAGGGTGAAAGAGAGCGAAACGAGACGAAGGAGGGTGAAAGAGAGCGAAACAAGACGAAGGAGGGCGAAAGAGAGCGAAACGAGAGGAAGGAGGGTGAAAGAGATCGAAACGAGATGAAGGAGGGTGAAAGAGAGCGAAACGAGATGAAGGAGGGTGATAGAGAGCGAAACGAGATGAAGGAGGGTGAAAGAGAGCAAAAGGAGTCGAAGGAGGGTGAAAGAGAGCGGAACGAGACGAAGGGGGGTGAAAGAGAACGAAACGAGACGAAGGAGGGTGATAGAGAGTGAAACGAGACGAAGGAGGGTGAAAGAGGGCGAAACGAAACGAAGGCGGGTGGAACAGAGCGATACAAGACGAAGGAGGGTGAAAGAGAGCGAAACGAGATGAAGGAGGGTCAAAGAGAGCGAAACGAGACGAAGGAGGGTGCAAGAGAGCTAAACGAGATGAAGGAGGGTTAAAGAGAGCGAAACAAGATGGTGGAGGGTGAAAGAGAGCGAAACGAGACGACGGAGGGTGAAAGAGAGCAAAACGAGACGATGGAGGGTGAAAGAGAGCGAAACGAGAGGAAGGAGGGTGAAAGAGAGCGAAACGAGACGAAGGAGGGTGAAAGAGAGCGAAACGAGATGAAGGAGGGTGGAAGAGAGCGAAACGAGACGAAGGAGGGTGAAATAGAGCGAAACGAGACGAAGGAAGGTGAAAGAGAGCGTAACGATACGAAGGAGGGTGAAAGAGAGTGAAACGAGATGAAGGAGGGTAAAGAGAGCGAAACGAGATGAAGGAGGGTGGAAGAGAGCGAAACGAGATGAAGGAGGGTGAAATAGAGAGAAACGAGACGAAGGAAGGTGAAAGAGAGCGAAACGAGACGAAGGAAGGTGAAAGAGAGCGAAACGAGACGAAGGAGGTTGAAAGAGAGCTAAACGAGACGAAGGAGGGTGAAAGAGAGCAAAACGAGATGAAGGAGGGTGAAAGAGAGCGAAACGAGACGAAGGAGGGTGAAAGAGAGCGAAACGAGATGAAGGAGGGTCAAAGAGAGCGAAAGGAGTCGAAGGAGGGTGAAAGAGAGCGGAACGAGACGAAGGAGGGTGAAAGAGAACGAAACGAGACGAAGGAGGGTGATAGAGAGTGAAACGAGACGAAGGAGAGTGAAAGAGGGCGAAACGAAACGAAGGCGGGTGGAACAGAGCGATACAAGACGAAGGAGGGTGAAAGAGAGCGAAACGAGACGAAGGAGGGTGAAAGTGAGCAAAACGAGACGAAGGAGTGTAAAACAGAGCGAAACGAGACGAAGGAGGGTGCAAGAGAGCTAAACGAGACGAAGGAGGGTCAAAGAGAGCGAAACAAGACGGTGGAGGGTGAAAGAGAGCGAAACGAGACGAAGGAGGGTGAAAGAGAGCAAAACGAGACGATGGAGGGTGAAAGAGAGCGAAACGAGAGGAAGGAGGGTGAAAGAGAGCGAAACGAGACGAAGGAGGGTGAAAGAGAGCGAAACGAGATGAAGGAGGGTGGAAGAGAGCGAAACGAGACGAAGGAGGGTGAAATAGAGAGAAACGAGACGAAGGAAGGTGAAAGAGAGCGAAACGAGACGAAGGAATGTGAAAGAGAGCGAAACGAGACGAAGGAGGGTGAAAGAGAGTGAAACGAGACGAAGGAGGGTGAAAGAGAGCGAAACGAGATGAAGGAGGGTGGAAGAGAGCGAAACGAGATGAAGGAGGGTGAAATAGAGAGAAACGAGACGAAGGAAGGTGAAAGAGAGCGAAACGAGACGAAGGAAGGTGAAAGAGAGCGAAACGAGACGAAGGAGGTTGAAAGAGAGCTAAACGAGACGAAGGAGGGTGAAAGAGAGCGAAACGAGAAGAAGGAGGGTGAAAGAGAGCGAAACGAGACGAAGGAGGGTGAAAGAGAGCGAAACGAGACGAAGGAGGGTGAAAGAGAGCGGAACGAGATGAAGGAGGGTCAAAGAGAGCGAAACGAGATGAAGGAGGGTGAAAGAGAGCGAAACGAGATGAAGGAGGGTGAAAGAGAGCTAAACGAGACGAAGGAGGGTGACAGAGAGCGAAACGAGACGAAAGAGGGTAAAAGAGAGCGAAACGAGACGGTGGAGGGTGAAAGAGAGCGAAACGAGACGATGGTGGGTGAAAGAGAGCGAAACGAGAGGAAGGAGGGTGAAAGAGAGCGAAACGAGACAAAGGAGGGTGAAAGAGAGCGAAATGAGACGAATGAGGGTGAAAGAGAGCGAAACGAGATGAAGGAGGGTCAAAGAGAGCGAAACGAGATGAAGGAGGGTGAAAGAGAGTGAAACGAGATGAAGGAGGGTGAAAGAGAGCTAAACGAGGCGAAGGAGGGTCACAGAGAGCGAAACGAGATGAAGGAGGGTCAAAGAGAGCGAAACGAGATGAAGGAGGGTGAAAGAGAGTGAAACGAGATGAAGGAGGGTGAAAGAGAGCTAAACGAGACGAAGGAGGGTCACAGAGAGCGAAACGAGACGAAAGAGGGTAAAAGAGAGCGAAACGAGATGGTGGAGGGTGAAAGAGAGCGAAACGAGACGAAGGAGGGTGAAAGAGAGCGAAACAAGACGAAGGAGGGCGAAAGAGAGCGAAACGAGAGGAAGGAGGGTGAAAGAGATCGAAACGAGATGAAGGAGGGTGAAAGAGAGCGAAACGAGATGAAGGAGGGTGATAGAGAGCGAAACGAGATGAAGGAGGGTGAAAGAGAGCAAAAGGAGTCGAAGGAGGGTGAAAGAGAGCGGAACGAGACGAAGGGGGGTGAAAGAGAACGAAACGAGACGAAGGAGGGTGACAGAGAGTGAAACGAGACGAAGGAGGGTGAAAGAGGGCGAAACGAAACGAAGGCGGGTGGAACAGAGCGATACAAGACGAAGGAGGGTGAAAGAGAGCGAAACGAGATGAAGGAGGGTCAAAGAGAGCGAAACGAGACGAAGGAGGGTGCAAGAGAGCTAAACGAGACGAAGGAGGGTTAAAGAGAGCGAAACAAGATGGTGGAGGGTGAAAGAGAGCGAAACGAGACGAAGGAGGGTGAAAGAGAGCAAAACGAGACGATGGAGGGTGAAAGAGAGCGAAACGAGAGGAAGGAGGGTGAAAGAGAGCGAAACGAGACGAAGGAGGGTGACAGAGAGCGAAACGAGACGAAAGAGGGTAAAAGAGAGCGAAACGAGACGGTGGAGGGTGAAAGAGAGCGAAACGAGACGATGGTGGGTGAAAGAGAGCGAAACGAGAGGAAGGAGGGTGAAAGAGAGCGAAACGAGACAAAGGAGGGTGAAAGAGAGCGAAATGAGACGAATGAGGGTGAAAGAGAGCGAAACGAGACGAAGGAGGGTGAAAGAGAGCGAAACGAGACGAAGGAGGGTGAAAGAGAGCGAAACGAGATGAAGGAGGGTGAAAGAGAGTGAAACGAGATGAAGGAGGGTGAAAGAGAGCTAAACGAGGCGAAGGAGGGTCACAGAGAGCGAAACGAGATGAAGGAGGGTCAAAGAGAGCGAAACGAGATGAAGGAGGGTGAAAGAGAGTGAAACGAGATGAAGGAGGGTGAAAGAGAGCTAAACGAGACGAAGGAGGGTCACAGAGAGCGAAACGAGACGAAAGAGGGTAAAAGAGAGCGAAACGAGACGGTGGAGGGTGAAAGAGAGCGAAACGAGACGAAGGAGGGTGAAAGAGAGCGAAACAAGACGAAGGAGGGCGAAAGAGAGCGAAACGAGAGGAAGGAGGGTGAAAGAGATCGAAACGAGATGAAGGAGGGTGAAAGAGAGCGAAACGAGATGAAGGAGGGTGATAGAGAGCAAAAGGAGTCGAAGGAGGGTGAAAGAGAGCGGAACGAGACGAAGGGGGGTGAAAGAGAACGAAACGAGACGAAGGAGGGTGACAGAGAGTGAAACGAGACGAAGGAGGGTGAAAGAGGGCGAAACGAAACGAAGGCGGGTGGAACAGAGCGATACAAGACGAAGGAGGGTGAAAGAGAGCGAAACGAGATGAAGGAGGGTCAAAGAGAGCGAAACGAGACGAAGGAGGGTGCAAGAGAGCTAAACGAGACGAAGGAGGGTTAAAGAGAGCGAAACAAGATGGTGGAGGGTGAAAGAGAGCGAAACGAGACGAAGGAGGGTGAAAGAGAGCAAAACGAGACGATGGAGGGTGAAAGAGAGCGAAACGAGAGGAAGGAGGGTGAAAGAGAGCGAAACGAGACGAAGGAGGGTGAAAGAGAGCGAAACGAGATGAAGGAGGGTGGAAGAGAGCGAAACGAGACGAAGGAGGGTGAAATAGAGCGAAACGAGACGAAGGAAGGTGAAAGAGAGCGAAACGATACGAAGGAGGGTGAAAGAGAGTGAAACGAGACGAAGGAGGGTGAAAGAGAGCGAAACGAGATGAAGGAGGGTGGAAGAGAGCGAAACGAGATGAAGGAGGGTGAAATAGAGAGAAACGAGACGAAGGAAGGTGAAAGAGAGCGAAACGAGACGAAGGAAGGTGAAAGAGAGCGAAACGAGACGAAGGAGGTTGAAAGAGAGCTAAACGAGACGAAGGAGGGTGAAAGAGAGCAAAACGAGAAGAAGGAGGGTGAAAGAGAGCGAAACGAGACGAAGGAGGGTGAAAGAGAGCGAAACGAGACGAAGGAGGGTGAAAGAGAGCGAAACGAGATGAAGGAGGGTCAAAGAGAGCGAAACGAGATGAAGGAGGGTGAAAGAGAGCGAAACGAGATGAAGGAGGGTGAAAGAGAGCGAAAGGAGTCGAAGGAGGGTGAAAGAGAGCGGAACGAGACGAAGGAGGGTGAAAGAGAACGAAACGAGACGAAGGAGGGTGATAGAGAGTGAAACGTGACGAAGGAGGGGGAAAGAGGGCGAAACGAAATGAAGGCGGGTGGAACAGAGCGATACAAGACGAAGGAGGGTGAAAGTGAGCAAAACGAGACGAAGGAGTGTAAAACAGAGCAAAATGAGACGAAGGAGGGTGCAAGAGAGCTAAACGAGACGAAGGAGGGTCAAAGAGAGCGAAACAACACGGTGGAGGGTGAAAGAGAGCGAAACGAGATGAAGGAGGGTGAAAGAGAGCAAAACGAGACGATGGAGGGTGAAAGAGAGCGAAACGAGAGGAAGGAGGGTGAAAGAGAGCGAAACGAGACGAAGGAGGGTGAAAGAGAGCGAAACGAGATGAAGGAGGGTGGAAGAGAGCGAAACGAGACGAAGGAGGGTGAAAGAGAGCGAAACGAGATGAAGGAGGATGAAAGAGAGTGAAAGGAGTCGAAGGAGGGTGAAAGAGAGCGGAACGAGACGAAGGAGTGTGAAAGAGAACGAAACGAGACGAAGGAGGGTGATAGAGAGTGAAACGAGACGAAGGAGGGTGAAAGAGGGCGAAACGAAACGAAGGCGGGTGGAACAGAGCGATACAAGACGAAGGAGGGTGAAAGAGAGCGAAACGAGACGAAGGAAGGTGAAAGAGAGCGAAACGATACGAAGGAGGGTGAAAGAGAGTGAAACGAGACGAAGGAGGGTGAAAGAGAGCGAAACGAGATGAAGGAGGGTGGAAGAGAGCGAAACGAGATGAAGGAGGGTGAAATAGAGAGAAACGAGACGAAGGAAGGTGAAAGAGAGCGAAACGAGACGAAGGAAGGTGAAAGAGAGCGAAACGAGACGAAGGAGGTTGAAAGAGAGCTAAACGAGACGAAGGAGGGTGAAAGAGAGCAAAACGAGAAGAAGGAGGGTGAAAGAGAGCGAAACGAGACGAAGGAGGGTGAAAGAGAGCGAAACGAGACGAAGGAGGGTGAAAGAGAGCGAAACGAGATGAAGGAGGGTCAAAGAGAGCGAAACGAGATGAAGGAGGGTGAAAGAGAGCGAAACGAGATGAAGGAGGGTGAAAGAGAGCGAAAGGAGTCGAAGGAGGGTGAAAGAGAGCGGAACGAGACGAAGGAGGGTGAAAGAGAACGAAACGAGACGAAGGAGGGTGATAGAGAGTGAAACGTGACGAAGGAGGGGGAAAGAGGGCGAAACGAAATGAAGGCGGGTGGAACAGAGCGATACAAGACGAAGGAGGGTGAAAGTGAGCAAAACGAGACGAAGGAGTGTAAAACAGAGCAAAATGAGACGAAGGAGGGTGCAAGAGAGCTAAACGAGACGAAGGAGGGTCAAAGAGAGCGAAACAACACGGTGGAGGGTGAAAGAGAGCGAAACGAGATGAAGGAGGGTGAAAGAGAGCAAAACGAGACGATGGAGGGTGAAAGAGAGCGAAACGAGAGGAAGGAGGGTGAAAGAGAGCGAAACGAGACGAAGGAGGGTGAAAGAGAGCGAAACGAGATGAAGGAGGGTGGAAGAGAGCGAAACGAGACGAAGGAGGGTGAAAGAGAGCGAAACGAGATGAAGGAGGATGAAAGAGAGTGAAAGGAGTCGAAGGAGGGTGAAAGAGAGCGGAACGAGACGAAGGAGTGTGAAAGAGAACGAAACGAGACGAAGGAGGGTGATAGAGAGTGAAACGAGACGAAGGAGGGTGAAAGAGGGCGAAACGAAACGAAGGCGGGTGGAACAGAGCGATACAAGACGAAGGAGGGTGAAAGAGAGCGAAACGAGACGAAGGACGGTGAAAGAGAGCAAAACGAGACGAAGGAGTGTAAAACAGTGCGAAACGAGACGAAGGAGGGTGCAAGAGAGCTAAACGAGTCGAAGGAGGGTCAAAGAGCGCGAAACAAGACGGTGGAGGGTGAAAGAGAGCGAAACGAGACGAAGGATAGTGAAAGAGAGCAAGACGAGACGATGGAGGGTGAAAGAGAGCGAAACGAGAGGAAGGAGGGTGAAAGAGAGCGAAACGAGATGAAGGAGGGTGAAAGAGAGCGAAACGAGATGAACGAGGGTGGAAGAGAGCGAAACGAGACGAAGGAGGGTGAAATAGATCAAAACGAGACGAAGGAGGGTGAAAGAGAGCGGAACGAGACGGTGGAGGGAGAAAGAGAGCGAAACGAGACGAAGGAGAGTGAAAGAGAGTGAAACAAGACGATGGATGTTGAAAGAGAGCGAATCGAGAGGAAGGAGGGTGAAAGAGAGCGAACGAGATGAAGGAGGGTCAAAGAGAGCGAAACGAGACGAAAGAGGGTAAAAGAGAGCGAAACGAGACGGTGGAGGGTGAAAGAGAGCGAAACGAGACGAAGGAGAGTGAAAGAGAGCGAAACAAGACGATGGATGGTGAAAGAGAGCGAAACGAGAGGAAGGAGGGTGAAAGAGAGCGAAACAAGACGATGGTGGGTGAAAGAGAGCGAAACGAGAGGAAGGAGGGTGAAAGAGAGCGAAACGAGACGAAGGAAGGTGAAAGAGAGCGAAACGAGACGAAGGAAGGTGAAAGAGAGCGAAACGAGAGAAAGAAGGGTGAAAGAGAGCAAAACGAGACGAAGGAGGGTGAAAGAGAGCGAAGCGAGACGAAGGAGCATGAAAGAGAGCGAAACGAGATGAAGGAGGGTAAAAGAGAGCGAAACGAGACGAAGGAGGGTGAAAGAGAGCGGAACGAGACGGTGGAGGGAGAAAGAGAGCGAAACGAGACGAAGGAGAGTGAAAGAGAGTGAAACAAGACGATGGATGTTGAAAGAGAGCGAATCGAGAGGAAGGAGGGTGAAAGAGAGCGAACGAGACGAAGGAGGGTCAAAGAGAGCGAAACGAGACGAAAGAGGGTAAAAGAGAGCGAAACGAGACGGTGGAGGGTGAAAGAGAGCGAAACGAGACGAAGGAGAGTGAAAGAGAGCGAAACAAGACGATGGATGGTGAAAGAGAGCGAAACGAGAGGAAGGAGGGTGAAAGAGAGCGAAACAAGACGATGGTGGGTGAAAGAGAGCGAAACGAGAGGAAGGAGGGTGAAAGAGAGCGAAACGAGACAAAGGAGGGTGAAAGAGAGCGAAATGAGATGAAGGAGGGTGAAAGAGAGCGAAACGAGACGAAGGAGGGTGAAAGAGAGCGAAACGAGACGAAGAAAGGTGAAAGAGAGCGAAACGAGACTTGGAGGGTGAAAGAGAGCGAAAGGAGATGAAGGAGGGTGAAAGAGAGTGAAACGAGACGAAGGAGGGTGAAAGAGAGCGAAACGAGAGGAAGGAGGGTGAAAGAGAGCGAAACGAGAGGAAGGAGGGTGAAAGAGAGCGAAACGAGATGAAGGAGGGTGAAAGAGAGCGAAACGAGATGAACGAGGGTGGAAGAGAGCGAAACGAGACGAAGGAGGGTGAAATAGATCAAAACGAGACGAAGGAGGGTGAAAGAGAGCGGAACGAGACGGTGGAGGGAGAAAGAGAGCGAAACGAGACGAAGGAGAGTGAAAGAGAGTGAAACAAGACGATGGATGTTGAAAGAGAGCGAATCGAGAGGAAGGAGGGTGAAAGAGAGCGAACGAGATGAAGGAGGGTCAAAGAGAGCGAAACGAGACGAAAGAGGGTAAAAGAGAGCGAAACGAGACGGTGGAGGGTGAAAGAGAGCGAAACGAGACGAAGGAGAGTGAAAGAGAGCGAAACAAGACGATGGATGGTGAAAGAGAGCGAAACGAGAGGAAGGAGGGTGAAAGAGAGCGAAACAAGACGATGGTGGGTGAAAGAGAGCGAAACGAGAGGAAGGAGGGTGAAAGAGAGCGAAACGAGACGAAGGAAGGTGAAAGAGAGCGAAACGAGACGAAGGAAGGTGAAAGAGAGCGAAACGAGAGAAAGAAGGGTGAAAGAGAGCAAAACGAGACGAAGGAGGGTGAAAGAGAGCGAAGCGAGACGAAGGAGCATGAAAGAGAGCGAAACGAGATGAAGGAGGGTAAAAGAGAGCGAAACGAGACGAAGGAGGGTGAAAGAGAGCGGAACGAGACGGTGGAGGGAGAAAGAGAGCGAAACGAGACGAAGGAGAGTGAAAGAGAGTGAAACAAGACGATGGATGTTGAAAGAGAGCGAATCGAGAGGAAGGAGGGTGAAAGAGAGCGAACGAGACGAAGGAGGGTCAAAGAGAGCGAAACGAGACGAAAGAGGGTAAAAGAGAGCGAAACGAGACGGTGGAGGGTGAAAGAGAGCGAAACGAGACGAAGGAGAGTGAAAGAGAGCGAAACAAGACGATGGATGGTGAAAGAGAGCGAAACGAGAGGAAGGAGGGTGAAAGAGAGCGAAACAAGATGATGGTGGGTGAAAGAGAGCGAAACGAGAGGAAGGAGGGTGAAAGAGAGCGAAACGAGACAAAGGAGGGTGAAAGAGAGCGAAATGAGACGAAGGAGGGTGAAAGAGAGCGAAACGAGACGAAGGAGGGTGAAAGAGAGCGAAACGAGACGAAGAAAGGTGAAAGAGAGCGAAACGAGACTTGGAGGGTGAAAGAGAGCGAAAGGAGATGAAGGAGGGTGAAAGAGAGTGAAACGAGACGAAGGAGGGTGAAAGAGAGCGAAACGAGAAGAAGGAGGGTGAAAGAGAGCGAAACGAGACGAAGGAGGGTGAAAGAGAGCGAAACGAGATGAAGGAGGGTCAAAGAGAGCGAAACGAGATGAAGGAGGGTGAAAGAGAGTGAAACGAGATGAAGGAGGGTGAAAGAGAGCTAAACGAGACGAAGGAGGGTCACAGAGAGCGAAACGAGATGAAGGAGGGTCAAAGAGAGCGAAACGAGATGAAGGAGGGTGAAAGAGAGTGAAACGAGATGAAGGAGGGTGAAAGAGAGCTAAACGAGACGAAGGAGGGTCACAGAGAGCGAAACGAGATGAAAGAGGGTAAAAGAGAGCGAAACGAGACGGTGGAGGGTGAAAGAGAGCGAAACGAGACGAAGGAGGGTGAAAGAGAGCGAAACAAGACGAAGGAGGGCGAAAGAGAGCGAAACGAGAGGAAGGAGGGTGAAAGAGATCGAAACGAGATGAAGGAGGGTGAAAGAGAGCGAAACGAGACGAAGGAGGGTGAAAGAGAGCGAAACGAGATGAAGGAGGGTGATAGAGAGTGAAACGAGACGAAGGAGGGTGAAAGAGGGCGAAACGAAACGAAGGCGGGTGGAACAGAGCGATACAAGACGAAGGAGGGTGAAAGAGAGCGAAACGAGACGAAGGAGGGTGAAAGTGAGCAAAACGAGACGAAGGAGTGTAAAACAGAGCGAAACGAGACGAAGGAGGGTGCAAGAGAGCTAAACGAGATGAAGGAGGGTCAAAGAGAGCGAAACAAGACGGTGGAGGGTGAAAGAGAGCGAAACGAGACGAAGGAGGGTGAAAGAGAGCAAAACGAGACGAAGGAGGGTGAAAGAGAGCGAAACGAGAGGAAGGAGGGTGAAAGAGAGCGAAACGAGACGAAGGAGGGTGAAAGAGAGCGAAACGAGATGAAGGAGGGTGGAAGAGAGCGAAACGAGACGAAGGAGGGTGAAATAGAGAGAAACGAGACGAAGGAAGGTGAAAGAGAGCGAAACGAGACGAAGGAAGGTGAAAGAGAGCGAAACGAGACGAAGGAGGGTGAAAGAGAGCGAAACGAGATGAAGGAGGGTGGAAGAGAGCGAAACGAGATGAAGGAGGGTGAAATAGAGAGAAACGAGACGAAGGAAGGTGAAAGAGAGCGAAACGAGACGAAGGAAGGTGAAAGAGAGCGAAACGAGACGAAGGAGGTTGAAAGAGAGCTAAACGAGACGAAGGAGGGTGAAAGAGAGCGAAACGAGAAGAAGGAGGGTGAAAGAGAGCGAAACGAGACGAAGGAGGGTGAAAGAGAGCGAAACGAGACGAAGGAGGGTGAAAGAGAGCGACACGAGATGAAGGAGGGTCAAAGAGAGCGAAACGAGATGAAGGAGGGTGAAAGAGAGCGAAACGAGATGAAGGAGGGTGAAAGAGAGCTAAACGAGACGAAGGAGGGTCACAGAGAGCGAAACGAGACGAAAGAGGGTAAAAGAGAGCGAAACGAGACGGTGGAGGGTGAAAGAGAGCGAAACGAGACGATGGTGGGTGAAAGAGAGCGAAACGAGAGGAAGGAGGGTGAAAGAGAGCGAAACGAGACAAAGGAGGGTGAAAGAGAGCGAAATGAGACGAAGGAGGGTGAAAGGGAGCGAAACGAGATGAAGGAGGGTCAAAGAGAGCTAAACAAGACGAAGGAGGGTCACAGAGAGCGAAAAGAGATGAAGGAGGGTCAAAGAGAGCGAAACGAGATGAAGGAGGGTGAAAGAGAGTGAAACGAGATGAAGGAGGGTGAAAGAGAGCTAAACGAGACGAAGGAGGGTCACAGAGAGCGAAACGAGACGAAAGAGGGTAAAAGAGAGCGAAACGAGACGGTGGAGGGTGAAAGAGAGCAAAACGAGACGAAGGAGGGTGAAAGAGAGCGAAACAAGACGAAGGAGGGCGAAAGAGAGCGAAACGAGAGGAAGGAGGGTGAAAGAGATCGAAACGAGATGAAGGAGGGTGAAAGAGAGCGAAACGAGATGAAGGAGGGTGAAAGAGAGCGAAACGAGATGAAGGAGGGTGAAAGAGAGCGAAAGGAGTCGAAGGAGGGTGAAAGAGAGCGGAACGAGACGAAGGGGGGTGAAAGAGAACGAAACGAGACGAAGGAGGGTGATAGAGAGTGAAACGAGACGAAGGAGGGTGAAAGAGGGCGAAACGAAACGAAGGCGGGTGGAACAGAGCGATACAAGACGAAGGAGGGTGAAAGAGAGCGAAACGAGATGAAGGAGGGTCAAAGAGAGCGAAACTAGACGAAGGAGGGTGCAAGAGAGCTAAACGAGACGAAGGAGGGTTAAAGAGAGCGAAACAAGACGGTGGAGGGTGAAAGAGAGCGAAACGAGAGGAAGGAGGGTGAAAGAGAGCGAAACGAGACGAAGGAGGGTGAAAGAGAGCGAAACGAGATGAAGAAGGGTGGAAGAGAGCGAAACGAGACGAAGGAGGGTGAAATAGAGAGAAACGAGACGAAGGAAGGTGAAAGAGAGCGAAACGAGACGAAGGAAGGTGAAAGAGAGCGAAACGATACGAAGGAGGGTGACAGAGAGTGAAACGAGACGAAGGAGGGTGAAAGAGAGCGAAACGAGATGAAGGAGGGTGGAAGAGAGCGAAACGAGATGAAGGAGGGTGAAATAGAGAGAAACGAGACGAAGGAAGGTGAAAGAGAGCGAAACGAGAGGAAGGAGGGTGAAAGAGAGCGAAACGAGACGAAGGAAGGTGAAAGAGAGCGAAACGAGACGAAGGAAGGTGAAAGAGAGCGAAACGAGAGAAAGAAGGGTGAAAGAGAGCAAAACGAGACGAAGGAGGGTGAAAGAGAGCGAAGCGAGACGAAGGAGCATGAAAGAGAGCGAAACGAGATGAAGGAGGGTAAAAGAGAGCGAAACGAGACGAAGGAGGGTGAAAGAGAGCGGAACGAGACGGTGGAGGGAGAAAGAGAGCGAAACGAGACGAAGGAGAGTGAAAGAGAGTGAAACAAGACGATGGATGTTGAAAGAGAGCGAATCGAGAGGAAGGAGGGTGAAAGAGAGCGAACGAGACGAAGGAGGGTCAAAGAGAGCGAAACGAGACGAAAGAGGGTAAAAGAGAGCGAAACGAGACGGTGGAGGGTGAAAGAGAGCGAAACGAGACGAAGGAGAGTGAAAGAGAGCGAAACAAGACGATGGATGGTGAAAGAGAGCGAAACGAGAGGAAGGAGGGTGAAAGAGAGCGAAACAAGACGATGGTGGGTGAAAGAGAGCGAAACGAGAGGAAGGAGGGTGAAAGAGAGCGAAACGAGACAAAGGAGGGTGAAAGAGAGCGAAATGAGACGAAGGAGGGTGAAAGAGAGCGAAACGAGACGAAGGAGGATGAAAGAGAGCGAAACGAGACGAAGAAAGGTGAAAGAGAGCGAAACGAGACTTGGAGGGTGAAAGAGAGCGAAAGGAGATGAAGGAGGGTGAAAGAGAGTGAAACGAGACGAAGGAGGGTGAAAGAGAGCGAAACGAGAAGAAGGAGGGTGAAAGAGAGCGAAACGAGACGAAGGAGGGTGAAAGAGAGCGAAACGAGATGAAGGAGGGTCAAAGAGAGCGAAACGAGATGAAGGAGGGTGAAAGAGAGTGAAACGAGATGAAGGAGGGTGAAAGAGAGCTAAACGAGACGAAGGAGGGTCACAGAGAGCGAAACGAGATGAAGGAGGGTCAAAGAGAGCGAAACGAGATGAAGGAGGGTGAAAGAGAGTGAAACGAGATGAAGGAGGGTGAAAGAGAGCTAAACGAGACGAAGGAGGGTCACAGAGAGCGAAACGAGATGAAAGAGGGTAAAAGAGAGCGAAACGAGACGGTGGAGGGTGAAAGAGAGCGAAACGAGACGAAGGAGGGTGAAAGAGAGCGAAACAAGACGAAGGAGGGCGAAAGAGAGCGAAACGAGAGGAAGGAGGGTGAAAGAGATCGAAACGAGATGAAGGAGGGTGAAAGAGAGCGAAACGAGACGAAGGAGGGTGAAAGAGAGCGAAACGAGATGAAGGAGGGTGATAGAGAGTGAAACGAGATGAAGGAGGGTGAAAGAGGGCGAAACGAAACGAAGGCGGGTGGAACAGAGCGATACAAGACGAAGGAGGGTGAAAGAGAGCGAAACGAGACGAAGGAGGGTGAAAGTGAGCAAAACGAGACGAAGGAGTGTAAAACAGAGCGAAACGAGACGAAGGAGGGTGCAAGAGAGCTAAACGAGATGAAGGAGGGTCAAAGAGAGCGAAACAAGACGGTGGAGGGTGAAAGAGAGCGAAACGAGACGAAGGAGGGTGAAAGAGAGCAAAACGAGACGATGGAGGGTGAAAGAGAGCGAAACGAGAGGAAGGAGGGTGAAAGAGAGCGAAACGAGACGAAGGAGGGTGAAAGAGAGCGAAACGAGATGAAGGAGGGTGGAAGAGAGCGAAACGAGACGAAGGAGGGTGAAATAGAGAGAAACGAGACGAAGGAAGGTGAAAGAGAGCGAAACGAGACGAAGGAAGGTGAAAGAGAGCGAAACGAGACGAAGGAGGGTGAAAGAGAGCGAAACGAGATGAAGGAGGGTGGAAGAGAGCGAAACGAGATGAAGGAGGGTGAAATAGAGAGAAACGAGACGAAGGAAGGTGAAAGAGAGCGAAACGAGACGAAGGAAGGTGAAAGAGAGCGAAACGAGACGAAGGAGGTTGAAAGAGAGCTAAACGAGACGAAGGAGGGTGAAAGAGAGCGAAACGAGAAGAAGGAGGGTGAAAGAGAGCGAAACGAGACGAAGGAGGGTGAAAGAGAGCGAAACGAGATAAAGGAGGGTCAAAGAGAGCGAAACGAGATGAAGGAGGGTGAAAGAGAGCGAAACGAGATGAAGGAGGGTGAAAGAGAGCTAAACGAGACGAAGGAGGGTCACAGAGAGCGAAACGAGACGAAAGAGGGTAAAAGAGAGCGAAACGAGACGGTGGAGGGTGAAAGAGAGCGAAACGAGACGATGGTGGGTGAAAGAGAGGGAAACGAGAGGAAGGAGGGTGAAAGAGAGCGAAACGAGACAAAGGAGGGTGAAAGAGAGCGAAATGAGACGAAGGAGGGTGAAAGAGAGCGAAACGAGATGAAGGAGGGTCAAAGAGAGCGAAACGAGATGAAGGAGGGTGAAAGAGAGTGAAACGAGATGAAGGAGGGTGAAAGAGAGCTAAACGAGACGAAGGAGGGTCACAGAGAGCGAAACGAGATGAAGGAGGGTCAAAGAGAGCGAAACGAGATGAAGGAGGGTGAAAGAGAGTGAAACGAGATGAAGGAGGGTGAAAGAGAGCTAAACGAGACGAAGGAGGGTCACAGAGAGCGAAACGAGACGAAAGAGGGTAAAAGAGAGCGAAACAAGACGGTGGAGGGTGAAAGAGAGCGAAACGAGACGAAGGAGGGTGAAAGAGAGCGAAACAAGACGAAGGAGGGCGAAAGAGAGCGAAACGAGAGGAAGGAGGGTGAAAGAGATCGAAACGAGATGAAGGAGGGTGAAAGAGAGCGAAACGAGATGAAGGAGGGTGAAAGAGAGCGAAACGAGATGAAGGAGGGTGAAAGAGAGCGAAAGGAGTCGAAGGAGGGTGAAAGAGAGCGGAACGAGACGAAGGGGGGTGAAAGAGAACGAAACGAGACGAAGGAGGGTGATAGAGAGTGAAACGAGACGAAGGAGGGTGAAAGAGGGCGAAACGAAACGAAGGCGGGTGGAACAGAGCGATACAAGACGAAGGAGGGTGAAAGAGAGCGAAACGAGATGAAGGAGGGTCAAAGAGAGCGAAACTAGACGAAGGAGGGTGCAAGAGAGCTAAACGAGACGAAGGAGGGTTAAAGAGAGCGAAACAAGACGGTGGAGGGTGAAAGAGAGCGAAACGAGAGGAAGGAGGGTGAAAGAGAGCGAAACGAGACGAAGGAGGGTGAAAGAGAGCGAAACGAGATGAAGGAGGGTGGAAGAGAGCGAAACGAGACGAAGGAGGGTGAAATAGAGAGAAACGAGACGAAGGAAGGTGAAAGAGAGCGAAACGAGACGAAGGAAGGTGAAAGAGAGCGAAACGATACGAAGGAGGGTGAAAGAGAGTGAAACGAGACGAAGGAGGGTGAAAGAGAGCGAAACGAGATGAAGGAGGGTGGAAGAGAGCGAAACGAG